>NC_056737.1:1392752028-1392972523 GCF_019279795.1 Protopterus annectens | reverse complement strand
TCTTAGAAATGTATATCTGCATGAGTAAATGTACTAATAAGCAACACTGTTACTAAACATATGAAAAGTAATTACCAATGAAGGGGAAAAAAGTATGTAGCAACAAGCATGAAAGAAAAACAAACAAAATAAAATACAATTACCTAGGCTGGGGTAATCATTCCACTAAGTTTTATAAAAAAACAAGCACATACTAAAGATGTAATTTCCGTGCTGCAAGGGCTGCAGATCCGAGTGTGACTAGATAGTGTCTCTGGCTGAGTCTAAACCAGTCATTCAGCTAATAGCCTATGGGCGGGGGAAGGAAAATACAAAAGAACAAATGGTGAACTATTAGCAGTTCCTAATAATAACTCTCTCACACTGAAGTTTGTGACATCTGACCTGCAGTATCAGTATGCTAATAAGCTTCTCTGAAAATCCTGCCTCTATGTAAAGATGTCACTTACACTGCACTAAAAGGTAAACAAAGTACTCCAGAAAGCAACTGATTTTAGAAACAAAATAATGCCCCTTTAAAAGCATTACTGCTGTGCTTTCTAGAGTAGCAGCAGCAGTCAGGTCATGAAATGCCTGAAAGGCTCATTTTTTCAATGGATAAAATGCACAGATTAAACTAATGAATGGCTTACAGGGAGGGCTGTTGTGAGTACAACTGCAATTTGTGATGAAATGTGGCTAACACCTAAGAGACTTCCTGCAGGCATTCTGCCCCCACCCCCCTCAGCCAAAGGTGAGCATGCTCAAAAAGGCAAACCTGAAATGTAAACAAAGGCTGAATCAAAACAAAAAAATCCCTGGGATTGTCCCTTTAAGGTAACAGGATCCTCTCCACTCCCACACCCGGGGGGGGCGAGTCTCATCCCCTGAGATGGTCCCACCTGAAGGTGGTGCAGGACCAGCAGATGAGGAGGTCCCAGGGTGGGTCCCAGATGTGCTGGGGCCTGGTGTCACAGCCAGATGAGGTGGGAGAGGTGGATCTGCTGGGATCAGCCTTTCCTGATGCGTTATGGTGTTGAAGTTTTAGAACATATGTTGGTTAGTAATGTTTAACACATTCCAGGATTAGTTATAACAGCATGCATAAGTATTCCCATTAACCAAATATAGCACATTTGGAACATTTGCATTTCAAACAAAACACATGCATATATGGAACCACAATGGGCATTACACCAACATGCTGGTTACATTGATAGCAATAGGCCACAAATTATGGTATTTGAACAGGGAACATTAATTGGAATAAATGTCATCATTTTTTGAACAACAGGACACATGTCCCAACAGTAGGTTTGGTGGAAAACATACCAGTTATGTCAGTTAACAGATGTAGATTCTTGCAGTGGTCACAGCTTTAATGATAATTGTTCTACTCGTTACTCTACAGGTATTATAACAACTATAGCCTTGGGTTGGGCAGTGGTATGTTTGTGCACAGTATAATTACAGTCTTCTTATAGCTACTTTGAACTTTCTCTTACCGGGTAGATCTGTGGAGGGAATGTTTGTTAATATTACATGACTGTTTCAACCCATATTCCCATAACCAGGGTTACGTATGTGCACTCATACTGTGTGTGTGTGTGTGTGTGTGTGTGTGTGTGTGTGTGTGTGTGTGTGTGTGTGTGTGTGTGTGTGTGTGTGTGTGTGTGTGTGTGTGTGCTACTGACACGCTCTGCCTTTATTTCTATTAGTCACCCTGGTTGTTGTTAGCAGGGACCTGTAGCTGTGACAGCATGACACTTTTGAATATTTCTTGGGGAGGCTGCTTGGTGTATGCACTTATCTTGCTGTCATTTGCAACCTTGGGTTTGGAGCATGGGTGTTGGACAGAGTATAACTACAGCCTTCTTATAGTTACTTTACACCTTATCTTACCTGGTAGACCTGTGAAGGGAATGCTTGTTAATACTACCTGACTGTTTCTACACATTTTCACAAAATCCTAGTTGAAATGATGCATACAGCCTACCACCACTCCTGGGATTCAAACCGTGGCTGTTTCTGCTAAAAATATGACAAGTGTGTGTTTTATCACAGGGAGCTATTGAGAAACCATTGGTTTAGGCTTGAATGATTTCTTTCTCATTCTCTCTTTGTTGTACAATCTGACCTTGTATTTACAGCATTACATACCTGTTCACATAACACAGTGTGGAAAACAGTGGTTAATGGGTTGCTAAATGGCTTACTGATAGAACCCACACTGTAAAAGTAGCCGACTCCAAATCCAGCTCCAGACAAGTGACAAGTGGAGTACCTCAGGGTTCAGTCCTGGGGCCGCTCTTGTTTGGCATCTACTTCTCTGAAGTACAGGTCAACACTAAGGGACTCTGGCTAACAAAGTTTGCAAATGACTGCAAACTGGGAGCCATTATTGAATCCCCAAATGATGTGGATACTCTACAAAAGGGCCTTACAGAAACAGATGCTTGGTGCCAGAGCCATGGGCTCAAGCTCAATGCCAAGAAATGTATTGTTATCCCCTTTGGGAAAAAACATGTATCCATGAATTACCATATAGGTGGCAGTACACTAAACACAGAAAGTGTGATAAGAGACTTAGGGACACAGCTGGATTAACTGACACTTCTCCTTTCTATAATGAACTAATAGAGCTTTTTGATAGGCAAGGATTTGAATTTCTACATGCTTTAATTGCCTATTATAATACTGACATTAGTAAGCTCAAAAATGAACTGGAATCACTGGAAATTGATATCAAATCACATGTTGACTTTGTTAAATACAAACATGATTACTGTAGAATTTTTGTCAGCATCAATGCTACTATTGATAAACTGATTGCTAATAAGAAAAAGAAGCTAGCACGGGATATCAGAGATTATGCCAATAAGGAAGCCTATCCCAAATTAATGCAGAATCAAACAGTAACAGCAGGAGTCCATTCAGCAACTGAACCCCCCCATGTTGAACAACTTAGGACTATCATAGACAATACTAACAACAATGGGGGTAATAACTGACCAGTCGTCAGACGGAGTCCGAGACTAAATGGCAACAACAACATTGGTACTAATTGTATGTCAACAGATGGTGAATTACCTTCTGTTTCTACTGACCTTCCTGGTATTAACAATAACTTTGATAACCAGGATTTTCAGATGGTCAACTATCACAGGGCCAACCATCGCCCTCAACCTCAGAGACAGAACAATTCAACGAACAGGAGACGTGGTCGCAGGAGATGACACAAGAGCATAACATTGGGATAGACCCGATAGTCTATAAAAGCTCTAATGGTGACTTTACAGTATATAATTATACTTCTCTGAGTATTGCACAAGATATTATAGATTTTTTAGCTAAAGACTTTTCTTTTGTACCAGGCCGTAGTATGGATATAAGTAGGCTTATTGTCGACTTAAAAGTCTTTACACGTAAACTAAATCTAAATCATTTAATGGGCAATAACTCTTCAGCTTGCAGTATACTCAGAGTGGCCAGTACTTATAATCCACCTTTGCATGTAACTTTGCAAACATTTGAAAAAATGTGTGAAATGGACATGTGGGCTATTAAGAACCAAACTATATACAATAATCAAAAAAATATTCATAACATCACCCCCCTACAGAAAGACTTCATTGAGTTGATCAAGGATTGTCAAATCAGGGTTATGAAACCCGATAAAGGTGGAGGGTTAGCCTTCATGGACCATTATAAATATGTTGAGTATCTGGTTGAACATCTGGAGTCTCCAGCCTATCAGATTTCATCTCTTAATGAAATAAACGGAGCCTATAGAAAAATCAATAGTATGCTCAATGATTTATTTTTGGAAGGGTATATCGACACCGAAACCCTCAATTTTCTTACCATGTCAGCTCCCAAAATTCCAGTTTTTTTTGGGACTCCGAAACTCCATAAAGGACTCACCACGCCTCTATTTAGACCAATCATAGACGGTAGAGGGTCTATTACCCAGGGATGTGCTAAGTATGTGGACCATATTCTGAAGCCCTTGATCAGCTCAGAACTCCACATATGTAAAGATTCCTGGTCTTTTCTTAAAAACATCAATACCCTCACATATAATGACAGTATGTTGTTTCTCACTATTGACATTAGGGACTTATATACTGTCATTCCACAACAAACTGGCTTGGTTTGGGTCAGAGAGTTCATGTTGAGTAAAAATGTCGATCATGATGTCATCAATTTGATCGAAACTCTCCTAGAAATTGTTCTGTCAAATAATTTTTTCACCTTTGAGGGGAAGTTTTATTTGCAAACTTCTGGCGTAGCCATGGGCTCGCCTTGTGGAGGATCTTTTGCCAATGCAGTTTTAGCCCATTGGGAGTCTAATTATTTATTCAAGGAAGAACTCTTCTCGAAATATGTCTCCTGGTATACACGTTACCAGGATGACATTTTTTGTATATGGGAAGGCCACAGTGAGTTGATTCCGACATTCATTGAAAAAATCACTAAATTAACAGACTTCCTTGAATTTACATATAAATTTGATGATGCAGAGATTAACTACCTGGACATATTATTAATTAAGGATGCGCATAACCAAAGGTTAAAAAGTAAGATATTCAGGAAATCAACATATTCCAATGCTTTTCTTCATTTTTCCAGCAACCACCCTTATCACCAGAAGAAATCAGTCATCAAAGGCCAGATGGTTAGGGCAGCCCGTATGGTGAGCGATTTAGATGACTTTCAGCTAGAATGTAATAACCTTTGTGATATGTTTATTGCAAGGGGTTACCCCCAGTCTTTAGTATCAAACATTTTAGCCGAAGTAACCAACAAAAGGCAGATAGGATATTTTTTGCCCTTACTTTCTGACCAAAGCAACAATGATCTACAACATTTAAATGACCACACACATCTTACAACTGTAAGTAATGTCAATTCTAAAAATGAAAACAATAAGTTTAATACTAGTTTTTTACATACTTATTGTTTTGATTCTCTAAAAATCAGAGAAATCGTTAACAAAAACTGGGAGATAATAAAAGAAGATAGATCATTGTGTTCTTTACTGGGTGACTGCCCTAAAATTACTTATAGGAGGGGTGAAAACTTGAAAAGCATATTCCAAAGAAAAGTGGTTCGTAGGTCTAATAGACAGTGGGGCATGTCCAGATGTGGTGCATGCTCTCAATGTAAGTCTATTAGAGTAACAACAGAATGTACAATCAATGATAAAGTGTATAGATGTAATGGACACTATAATTGTGACTCTAAGGCCATTATATATGCAGCTATTTGTGATTCTTGTAAAGCCTTCTACATCGGTAAAACCGAGAGAAGGCTAAAAAATAGAATCTATGAACATCGATATGCAGTCAAAAAAGTAGATGTCAACAATGCACTTGCAAGGCATTGCCTTGAATTTCCAGGCCATGATTTTTATTTCTTTGTATTACAACAGCGTGAAATAGATTCAAGAGGTGGGCCATGGCAAATTTTGTTGGAAATCGACGAACTACTTTGGCAGATCAGGACTAAGGCTCATGTTTTCCCTGGCATTAATGAAAGTTTATCTATTAAATGTGTATTAAAATGGCTATCCCTTAATAGATAAAAATTAATGTTTATATTAATATTTATATATATATATATATTAATTATTTGGAGCTTGGGTATTTGTTTAATGGGCTTAATATGAATATCTAACACAATAGGGTTAAAATGGCATATTTGTAATGATTTAGTCACAATTAGCCATTGTTGTCATGAAATATAGGGTTATGCTATTGATGCACTTTTATTGTTTTAATCTCAAATGTGCATTATATTTGACATAACAGCTCTTTTGCCCTACTTTCCAATAATAGCGGAGGTTTGATATTCATTTTGTTGCACATAAAATGTTATATAACATGTGTATATAATATCAATTTTCAAATTGAATAGTTCATAAATTTTTTAAGGTGCCATCATAGCACATTCTTTGGTTTTCACTATAGACAGGACAAATTAATTTAGTGTTGTCAGATGGTTTAGAAATTTAATTTTGAACATTCCCTTTATTAGAAGTTCATTGTAATAATATATATATATATTCTTATGCTTTCTGAACAACATTGTTTAAATAACACTTATGGCATTTCGATATTAACTATCTGAGCATATAACAATGAGTGTATATGTAATACGCTAAAGTTTTCATGTCATCATATTTTGAAACTTTTAACATTTTGGCTCTAATGTTTTCATTCATGAAAATGCATAGACAAGTAATTTTAACTATCAGCCTGTTGCCTCTTTAGGTTGTCATGGTTCCTTTTGATTGCAAAATGCACTCTATTTTGATAGGTCAAATGTTTTTAATATTATAGTATAAGATCCACTTCCTGTAAACTCGTGGTTGTCTGAAGAAGGCGGGTTATTTGAACCTGCCGAAAGCGCTTACTTTCATCTGGTTTCATTCGTGGATTAAACTTGTGATTTTAGCTCTCTTATTGTGTGCTGTCCGTATTTTCGCAGTTGCAGATGACTGCAAACTGGGAGCCATTATTGAATCCCCAGATGATGTGGATACTCTACAAAAGGGCCTTACAGAAACAGATGCTTGGTGCCAGAGCCATGGGCTCAAGCTCAATGCCAAGAAATGTATTGTTATCCCTTTGGGAAAAAACATGTATCCATGAATTACCATATAGGTGGCAGTACACTAAACACAGAAAGTGTGATAAGAGACTTAGGGACACAGCTGGATTAACTGACACTTCTCCTTTCTATAATGAACTAATAGAGCTTTTTGATAGGCAAGGATTTGAATTTCTACATGCTTTAATTGCCTATTATAATACTGACATTAGTAAGCTCAAAAATGAACTGGAATCACTGGAAATTGATATCAAATCACATGTTGACTTTGTTAAATACAAACATGATTACTGTAGAATTTTTGTCAGCATCAATGCTACTATTGATAAACTGATTACTAATAAGAAAAAGAAGCTAGCACGGGATATCAGAGATTATGCCAATAAGGAAGCCTATCCCAAATTAATGCAGAATCAAACAGTAACAGCAGGAGTCCATTCAGCAACTGAACCCCCCCCATGTTGAACAACTTAGGACTATCATAGACAATACTAACAACAATGGGGGTAATAACAGACCAGTCGTCAGACGGAGTCCGAGACTAAATGGCAACAACAACATTGGTACTAATTGTATGTCAACAGATGGTGAATTACCTTCTGTTTCTACTGACCTTCCTGGTATTAACAATAACTTTGATAACCAGGATTTTCAGATGGTCAACTATCACAGGGCCAACCATCGCCCTCAACCTCAGATACAGAACAATTCAACGAACAGGAGACGTGGTCGCAGGAGATGACACAAGAGCATAACATTGGGATAGACCCGATAGTCTATAAAAGCTCTAATGGTGACTTTACAGTATATAATTATACTTCTCTGAGTATTGCACAAGATATTATAGATTTTTTAGCTAAAGACTTTTCTTTTGTACCAGGCCGTAGTATGGATATAAGTAGGCTTATTGTCGACTTAAAAGTCTTTACACGTAAACTAAATCTAAATCATTTAATGGGCAATAACTCTTCAGCTTGCAGTATACTCAGAGTGGCCAGTACTTATAATCCACCTTTGCATGTAACTTTGCAAACATTTGAAAAAATGTGTGAAATGGACATGTGGGCTATTAAGAACCAAACTATATACAGTAATCAAAAAAATATTCATAACATCACCCCCCTACAGAAAGACTTCATTGAGTTGATCAAGGATTGTCAAATCAGGGTTATGAAACCCGATAAAGGTGGAGGGTTAGCCTTCATGGACCATTATAAATATGTTGAGTATCTGGTTGAACATCTGGAGTCTCCAGCCTATCAGATTTCATCTCTTAATGAAATAAACGGAGCCTATAGAAAAATCAATAGTATGCTCAATTATTTATTTTTGGAAGGGTATATCGACACCGAAACCCTCAATTTTCTTACCATGTCAGCTCCCAAAATTCCAGTTTTTTTTGGGACTCCGAAACTCCATAAAGGACTCACCTCGCCTCTATTTAGACCAATCATAGACGGTAGAGGGTCTATTACCCAGGGATGTGCTAAGTATGTGGACCATATTCTGAAGCCCTTGATCAGCTCAGAACTCCACATATGTAAAGATTCCTGGTCTTTTCTTAAAAACATCAATACCCTCACATATAATGACAGTATGTTGTTTCTCACTACTGACATTAGGGACGTATATACTGTCATTCCACAACAAACTGGCTTGGTTTGGGTCAGAGAGTTCATGTTGAGTAAAAATGTCGATCATGATGTCATCAATTTGATCGAAACTCTCCTAGAAATTGTTCTGTCAAATAATTTTTTCACCTTTGAGGGGAAGTTTTATTTGCAAACTTCTGGCGTAGCCATGGGCTTGCCTTGTGGAGGATCTTTTGCCAATGCAGTTTTAGCCCATTGGGAGTCTAATTATTTATTCAAGGAAGAACTCTTCTCGAAATATGTCTCCTGGTATACACGTTACCAGGATGACATTTTTTGTATATGGGAAGGCCACAGTGAGTTGATTCCGACATTCATTGAAAAAATCACTAAATTAACAGACTTCCTTGAATTTACATATAAATTTGATGATGCAGAGATTAACTACCTGGACATATTATTAATTAAGGATGCGCATAACCAAAGGTTAAAAAGTAAGATATTCAGGAAATCAACATATTCCAATGCTTTTCTTCATTTTTCCAGCAACCACCCTTATCACCAGAAGAAATCAGTCATCAAAGGCCAGATGGTTAGGGCAGCCCGTATGGTGAGCGATTTAGATGACTTTCAGCTAGAATGTAATAACCTTTGTGATATGTTTATTGCAAGGGGTTACCCCCAGTCTTTAGTATCAAACATTTTAGCCGAAGTAACCAACAAAAGGCAGATAGGATATTTTTTGCCCTTACTTTCTGACCAAAGCAACAATGATCTACAACATTTAAATGACCACACACATCTTACAACTGTAAGTAATGTCAATTCTAAAAATGAAAACAATAAGTTTAATACTAGTTTTTTACATACTTATTGTTTTGATTCTCTAAAAATCAGAGAAATCGTTAACAAAAACGGAGATAATAAAAGAAGATAGATCATTGTGTTCTTTACTGGGTGACTGCCCTAAAATTACTTATAGGAGGGGTGAAAACTTGAAAAGCATATTCCAAAGAAAAGTGGTTCGTAGGTCTAATAGACAGTGGGGCATGTCCAGATGTGGTGCATGCTCTCAATGTAAGTCTATTAGAGTAACAACAGAATGTACAATCAATGATAAAGTGTATAGATGTAATGGACACTATAATTGTGACTCTAAGGCCATTATATATGCAGCTATTTGTGATTCTTGTAAAGCCTTCTACATCGGTAAAACCGAGAGAAGGCTAAAAAATAGAATCTATGAACATCGATATGCAGTCAAAAAAGTAGATGTCAACAATGCACTTGCAAGGCATTGCCTTGAATTTCCAGGCCATGATTTTTATTTCTTTGTATTACAACAGCGTGAAATAGATTCAAGAGGTGGGCCATGGCAAATTTTGTTGGAAATCGACGAACTACTTTGGCAGATCAGGACTAAGGCTCATGTTTTCCCTGGCATTAATGAAAGTTTATCTATTAAATGTGTATTAAAATGGCTATCCCTTAATAGATAAAAATTAATGTTTATATTAATATTTATATATATATATATATTAATTATTTGGAGCTTGGGTATTTGTTTAATGGGCTTAATATGAATATCTAACACAATAGGGTTAAAATGGCATATTTGTAATGATTTAGTCACAATTAGCCATTGTTGTCATGAAATATAGGGTTATGCTATCGATGCACTTTTATTGTTTTAATCTCAAATGTGCATTATATTTGACATAACAGCTCTTTTGCCCTACTTTCCAATAATAGCGGAGGTTTGATATTCATTTTGTTGCACATAAAATGTTATATAACATGTGTATATAATATCAATTTTCAAATTGAATAGTTCATAAATTTTTTAAGGTGCCATCATAGCACATTCTTTGGTTTTCACTATAGACAGGACAAATTAATTTAGTGTTGTCAGATGGTTTAGAAATTTAATTTTGAACATTCCCTTTATTAGAAGTTCATTGTAATAATATATATATATTCTTATGCTTTCTGAACAACATTGTTTAAATAACACTTATGGCATTTTGATATTAACTATCTGAGCATATAACAATGAGTGTATATGTAATACGCTAAAGTTTTCATGTCATCATATTTTGAAACTTTTAACATTTTGGCTCTAATGTTTTCATTCATGAAAATGCATAGACAAGTAATTTTAACTATCAGCCTGTTGCCTCTTTAGGTTGTCATGGTTCCTTTTGATTGCAAAATGCACTCTATTTTGATAGGTCAAATGTTTTTAATATTATAGTATAAGATCCACTTCCTGTAAACTCGTGGTTGTCTGAAGAAGGCGGGTTATTTGAACCTGCCGAAAGCGCTTACTTTCATCTGGTTTCATTCGTGGATTAAACTTGTGATTTTAGCTCTCTTATTGTGTGCTGTCCGTATTTTCGCAGTTGCAGATGACTGCAAACTGGGAGCCATTATTGAATCCCCAAATGATGTGGATACTCTACAAAAGGGCCTTACAGAAACAGATGCTTGGTGCCAGAGCCATGGGCTCAAGCTCAATGCCAAGAAATGTATTGTTATCCCCTTTGGGAAAAAACATGTATCCATGAATTACCATATAGGTGGCAGTACACTAAACACAGAAAGTGTGATAAGAGACTTAGGGACACAGGTGGACAGTGGTCTCACCTTCGATAACCACATCGCCACAACAGTCAGGAAATCCTTCTATGTGGCACACCTCATCACAAAGGGCTTTTCATCCAGAAAAAGGAGGTCATTGTCCCACTGTACTCATCCCTCATTAGACCCATTATAGAATACAATGCCCCATTTGGTATGTACCTCTCAAGACATCTGCAACAACTGGAAAGGCCTCAGAAATACCTCACTAAAAGAATCACAGGCCTAAAGCAGATGCCCCACGCTGACCGCCTTAAAAAACTCCAGCTATACTCTGTCGCATATCGTCTACTCAGAGGCGATCTCTGCTTAACATACAAGGCCATGTCAAACCCAGAGCTGTTGGACATGCTACACTTAAAGAAATCCCAATCCCTCAGAGCTACACGCTCCAGGGATCTAAACCTTGTCATCACAATAAACAAAACATGCTGGAGGGATAGGTTCCTGACCCAGAGACTCCCCAGACTCTGGAATAGATTGCCCGTACATGTCAAGCAGAGTGCCTCTTTGGACCACTTCAAGAGGAACCTTGACGATTGGATGGGAGAAAGGAAATTCACCCCAGAGATCATGTCAGTCGCCCTGTTAGACAGGGGTCCGGGAAAGTAAATAATGTGGGAAGAAATAGACAGGGAATTGTTATGGCTAGGCTTGTATAGGCCCTAGGGCTGATAGCCTAGTACCAACCTATGAACCTATGAACCTATGAACCTTAACACAACATTACTATTGAGATATCAGATTTTCGTGCATGACACATTTAATATCAGTTAATCTCATTTCTTACAAAAGCACTAACTTTGTCAGATGAGACTTGATTGTTTAATGCTTTCAAAGCTATAGTTGCTATGCATAATCTGTACACATTTCAAATCATACCATACCAGAGTAACCACAACCAGTCCAGGGTTTAGAATTTTATTTACAGGCAATTACATTTTATTAACAAATGACCTATATGAGACTATTACTGTAATATTGTCTGATTTATTCAGTTTAAACCATACCCAGTTTTAATAATGCCAAGTGACATTCTACTCCTTTATATTTATTTGGTATGAATAGTTACTCACCAGCCTTGTGATGCAGCCTTTGCAACCTGCTGGCATGGGCTTCCTGGTTCACAACCCACTCAGCTGGAGCTGTAATGAAAAATAGAGAAACATTTATGCATACCTATCCATCACATACACAGGCTGGACTTTGGTAAATAGTTATTGCTATGAATACTTACACACTGCTGGGACATCACCCCTCTGTCTTGTTTCTTGGACCCACTGTTCCAAAAGATCCCTCTTCCTCCGATTCAAGTCAGCATAGTGGTGCCAGACCTGCTTACCAGTCTGAGGGATACCAGGGCAATGGCGAGATCATGGGTGAGACTTTCCCAGGCTCCCGCTTTGTATTGGAAGCCCTGGTACAGGTCCTGCAGCAGTCTCACATCATGTTTTTTTACAAGGGGTCCTACCATGACCTTGGACTGTATGCCCCAGTGCTGCACCTGAAAGCACATACCCTCTCTAACACCTGCCATACTGCCTACAGTGGGGAGCTACCCCCAGGTTTAAATACCGCCAATTTCCCACTCTTTGCCGTCATTGGACAGTTTTGAATATGATGAGCTAAGCTAAGCTACGAGAAAACCTGCTTGGCTAAGGTTGGCAGTGCTTAAAGTGGCAGGTTCAGCACTGCTTACCAATGGGCAAATCCACTTAGCTGGCCTACTCATTGCTTAGCATTCATATTTACACAATGCTTACACCCGGTCAGCATAGCTGTGCAATGCTTAGCATTGCTTATGTTTTATTTTATTGGACTACCACCTGTATGGGATTGATTCATCATTCATTACATATTATAAATTTGTTTACCTTCCCTGACATCCCCCAATGTGCTTTCATTACATTTATTCTTGTGTGACTATACTGTTTGAGGCACTCTGGTTGAGAAATGTAATTACTTCTTACATAAATATACAAATACATTTAAATTGTAATGATTTCACATACAAAATGGAAATGGCTTTGGTGAGGCTTGAACTGTGAATGACTATATGCAAGGTATAAGCTCTACCCACTACACTATTGCAATACTGCTTATGTTGGATGTCTATTGCTATTTAACTTATTTTGCTGTTTTAGCTGGGCTAAGCATAGCTAAGCAATGGGCACACCTGCACAGCTACTCTTAACCTTTATTGCAGATGAGAAAAAATGTATTTGTTGCGTTTTTTTAATTCATACCCTTCAGAATATCCATTCTAATGCTAAACTTGTTATTCTAACAACTTTCTAAGTTTGTTAATGTTTCAGTTTTGTTAATGGTAACATTTCAGGGTCATCCCTTATGGCTTTGTCCAGATTTCTTCATCTAAAGGATTGTGAGGTGTGTGTTATATACTTCATACCCATCAGAAAATTTATGCTAATGCTAAATCTGTTATTCTATCAACTTTCTAAGTTTGTATTGACAATTGTCCCTTATGCCTTTGTCCAGATTTCTTAAATGGGTTGAGAGGTGTAATGAGCAATCTGGCTCTATTTAAATTGTCGTATGGCAATTCTGGTGTGCAGGGGGCATGCGTATTGTGAGACCACTGCTCTCAAACAAGCCACCTGGCTCATACACATTCCCATGTATGTTTTACAGCACAGCAGCACACCTTCATACATATGCATGGTGCACTGCCGTGCTGCATAGGAATGGTCCCTTCCATGCAGGAATAAGTTATTCCTGCACGTACGCTTGCTGAATCTAGGGGAGGGTGTTGCATATGGAGAAGAGAAGAAAAAAGGCAGGACTACAACAAAGGAAAAACTGACTAAGTATAGTGAAATATATGATAACAAGGAATTGTATATTAGCTTGGGAAGTTGAGTACTGGTAAAATAGCTGAAACATTACAGTAAAGGCTAGACTTCCTTCCTATGTCCTTTCTTTGATATAAATATCTGTGTCATGCATACACAAAAATATTAAAAAGTTTATCCAAAATGCATATGTTTTAGCTGGGTAATAATTAAAATATATGTGTGGATAAATGCAATATAAACAGTATAACAGCACTATGAAATGAAGTCACAGTGAAAACTGCTTCTTGTAAGTTCTTTTACCTGTATTTGTTTATCACAAAGTAACAAAAACGATCAGAAATTAGCAGAATTACACTATACCATCTTATCATTTCAGCAATCAATGTAGCAACTAATGATCTTAATGTTTCAGAACTTCCCCTTCAGTGAGATTCTGCATTATTTTAGAATGTGCACTGTGCTCTTCAAACAGCATTATATAGGATGTGCCATATTCATAAAGTTATTGAATGTTATCCTAAGTAATAACTTACTGAAATGACCTGGCAGCAACTTGAACCCTTAGCCTGTGGATATTTTGTTTATGTCTTCACTTTCAGTGCAAGTTCTTCAAATGGCTATAGTAAGAGTATCCCTGGGATTCAGCAAACTTCCATGCAGGAATAGCTTATTCCTGCATGGAAGGGACCATTCCCATACAGCACGGCAGCACACCATGCATGTTCATGAAGGCGTGCTGTTAAACGGACATGGTTCTGTGTACTAGTGCAGGGGGTGTGCCTGAGAGCAGTGCTCTCACAATACACATGCACCCTGCACACCAGAATGCTCATAACACCTCCAACCTGTCAGGGTAAGAAATCTGGCCAAAGCCATAAGGGACAATCATCCCTACCAAGGCAAAAGATGAAAGAATAACAGATGTAGCATAAGCACATAGTGCACACCTCCCAACCTGTCAGAGTAAGGAATGTGGAGCCATAAGGGCCAATCGTCCCACAAAGCAGAAAGTTGATAGAATAACAGGTTCAGCATTAGCAGGGATATTCTGAATGGTACAAATAATAGAATACAACAAATAAATATTTTATACATGCAATAAAGTTTAAGCATAGCTGAGCAGGTGTGCCCGTTGCTTAGCTACACTTAATAAAGCTTAAACAGCACAAGAAGTAAAATAGCAAGAGACATCCAAGATAAGCAGTCCTGCAACAGAATAGTGGTTAGAGTGTACTATTTGCAAGCAGCCATTCCTTGTTCGATCCCCACTCTAATCATTTTATATGTGAAAACAGTACATAAACATTTTTTAAAATTAGCTACTAAATAACATATATTTGTTAACCAGAGTACTGTAGTATGTCCAGATGTGAGTTGTCAGTTTAATAAACTTGTGAAACCTCCATATAAACACGTGTCCCATACAGTATAGTCAGACATGAATAAATGTAATGAAAGCACATTGGGGAATGTCAGGGACAGTAAACAAATTTATAATATGCAATGAATGATGAATCAAACCCATACAGCAGATAGTCTATAAAATAAAAAAAATAAGCAATGCTAAGCATTGCACAGCTCTGCTTACCAGGTGTAAGCATTGTGTAAATATGACTGCTAAACAATGTGTAGCCCATCTAAGCACTACCAGCTAATTACCCATTCCAAATCTCTTGGCTGCAGAACTGTGACTGAAGCTCCAAAGGTGGTGGTGTTTCCATATTCATTAAGGAGGCACACACCTCCAGAGTGTTGACCAACTTGGGCATTACAGATCTTGCAGGCAGGTAACCTGCTATAGGTCCCCAAACATGTTCCAACACTCACACTCCATGTCCCTAAACACCCTGGAGGGTAATATTGTCCAACCTAACACTCACATACTGGTTGACCTCAACTGCCCCACCACTAACCGGGAAAGCTACTCTTGTACCAATGCACATGCCCATCACATTCAATGGTCCTTCCTAACATAGGCGACTGTTGCTCGACACCAATAGACAACTCCCTCTTGTTATATCTGAACACAAATGAATCACCTTTGGAAATCTATGGCCCTCCCATGCCCCCCTGCACAGGTAACCACCATGAAAGGCCTTTCCAATGCTGAATATGGCCTCATAACAACAGAGGTGGCTAACCTCACAGCAGCCATGCAAATGGTGACTACATGCATGTCAGCTGAATCAAACAACAATGCAATATGAACATGTACACAAATGCGTGGATACTGCCATACCCACTACAACCAGGACCCTCATCTCCAATAAAAGGAAGCTGATCTGGTGGTCCCCTGCCATACAGACACTGTACAAAAGAAGGAGGGAACAGATATGGAAAAACATGAAGTCCCAAGACTGGAAATCAACCCTTATCAGCCTTGGTTGAAGGTTGAGATCCCTCATCAAATACTAGAAAGTTAGCTGTGAGAACAGAATTGGAGCACATAGTGAATACAACCATAAGGTCTCATATAGTTATGTTAAGAATCTACATGGCAATAGCAAGATTTGTTCTGAGCTACTAGACAATTGAACATCCCAGACTGAGCCAACAAATACTGCCAATATACGGGCTGGCATCTTGAGTGCAAACATTACCCCTCACCCCCCAAAGTACCAATCACAATTCCAGTACACCACCAGGCACCCAGTAGTACTGCAGCACAGGTTAAAACACCACTGTCCAAGGCCAAGAATACAGCTTCTATGGGACCTGATAATATTCCTGGCTGTGTTCTACATGAACTACAGAGTGACCTGGCACCTTACCTGTGTGCCCTGTTCAAGCACAGCCTCACCTCATGCCTTGTCCCTACTGAATTGTACACTGCTAAAGTCACCCCCTCCTCAAATGAGGTGTAACTACAGACCCTGGGAAATACCGCTCCAACTGCCTGACAAGTCTGTTATGTGAAGCGATGGAATGCATCTCATGTACCTAATAAACAGGGATATCGGAATTTGTAGACTCAGGATCCTAAACAGTTTACCTTTGTGAAGGGTAGGTCATACCTGCTCATTCCACCTGGTCAAATTCTTGGTGTCAGTCATCTCAGCTGTGGATGAGGGCAAGGTGACACATACAGCCTACGTTGATCTGGCCAAAGCCTTTGATAACATTCCCCACTCACTAACTAGGTGGGAACAGAGGCACAAACACAGGGGTAGACTGGACATACTGCTGTCACACATTGAGACAGTTGCAGATGTCACTGGGTTTCCTGTAACATCCTTTATGAGGAATATGACATCAGTAATACCCATAGATGTCAGTATTTATTGATTGCATTCCCCAGAGTCCACAAATGATTTACCAAGGACACCAATTGTCTGGTGAACACACAAAACATAACAGGCAGACATGTGGCCAGCCTGTGGACAGTATGCCAGTGGAGAGCTATGTCAGAGACATATCACTGTGTCGTGATGTCACACACTAAATGCATGTCCACACAAACCCTGTCAATCTATCAATCCACCATGTGTATAACAGCACTGATGACATAGAATCTGTTCACAAATCTGAGGATATCTCCCCCATGTTGTTTAGCTGTCTCCACATGACCTGTCCTGTGATGCATTTTGACCCACTGCATGTGAATTTGTAGGCCTCTGCCTCTGTAATGTCCTTCACACAGGCAAGGACATGGGGCAAGGCCCACATTAAGGAATGTCCCATATGTCAGAACTAGCAGCAATGCCCAGGCCCACAGCACAATATAATGTGGGCACCTACATAATGGTATGGCCATAGCAATACCTGACATCTGCACATTTGTACAGAGGACAGACAGTAAGTAGATAGCCAACAGGTTATGCATTAGGATGAATGTTTGGCAATATACTCGTCTGAAACTGAATGGTATGTCATTACTATATGACAGCAGTCCTCAATGACATGTCCAAAAAACATAGTAGTCTACAGTTAATATCATCATATCGGATCAATATCCAATAGAAGATGCATATAATTATACAGCTCAAACACTAAGAACAAGATACTCAGTACTCAGAGTCCAGCTTTGCATGCAGGGGTGTATGGTTCCAGTACTACAATCTGCAATCTACTCTTACTTGAAAAAGCACTGTTAAAAGTACTAACGTAATGATACAATATGTGTTAAACTATTTCTGTCAACCAGTGCACTGTAGGTGGTGTAACATGCAAGTGTGACTGCGGATAACCTTAGATACTACTCATGTATGAAACAAATCCAAAGAGAAAATATTGTGGTACTACCCATGTATACCCAGGTGCCCCATACAGTCTACTCACACCCCTTGCAAATGTAATGACAGCACATAGAAGCAAGTTATGTACAGGAATTGAAATACACTTAATACGGATGTCATTACCCTGCTATTTTATCAGACTGGAATGTGATCACTGGTTACCAGGGCTGAGCTATGCTCAGCAGGTGTAAGCATTGCTTAAATGTAAATGCTAAGCTGATTTGCACACTTATTAGCGAAGAATACGTGGTGTAAGCACCTTTTCATTTAACTGCATGTTAGCAGTGCTTAGCTTCCCACAAACCCACTCAAATCCGCTTAAGGCTCCTTTAAAGCACCATAATCATCCTGACTCCATCAGCCCTTGTTCTGCCCAGCAACAAAATAAATAACCCCTGTAGGTCGTGAACCCAGGACCCTGTATATTATAATCACAGCACAAAATCACTAAGCTGTGAGGACAGCTGTTGATTTTTAACTATATCATTCAGTACACATACTGAATAGTAGTGAACAACTGCTATGACTACTACAATTTCTTAGTACTTGTAAGTGAAAATAGTGTTGAATCGGTCATGTTCTTATATGTAAATACACACATTTCAGATTAATATGGTGGGATACATCTGAGAAGGTACATACAACACTCATGTTTACACATAAAAAAATATATATATATATATATATATATATATATATATATATATGTATATATATATATATATATATATATATATATATATATATATATATATATATATATATATAATATAATATACATATATGGATTCACTTTAGAAGCTCAAAATACTGAAATATCATAATTCGGTATTTTGAGCCCATAAAGTGGAATCCTGAAAAGAGCGAAACCTCAGAAGCACAAAATTCAAAACATCGCATACTGGAGGTTTTGAATTAGTGCTTCTGGTGTTTCGCTGTGGTTATGGATTCAGGTAAGTGTTGATATGTTAAGGGTTTTGGGCAGGGGCTGTAGTGTGTGTTAGTGTGCTTTGTTGCTATGATTGAGTGCAAGGATAATGTAACTTGTGTGGGGGTGTTTTGTGGGTTTTTGTGTGTAGGGTGACCTCGGAGTTAGTGGATTTAAGTAAGGTGTTGTGGGGGCCACAGGGGGGCTTACCCCCCTGCATTTATGTAGTACAGAGCTTGTGTGTGTGTGTTGGAGGGAGGTATGTGTTTGCGGAGAACAGAAGCCCTAATTCAAAATCTCCAGTATGCAAGATTTTGAATTTCGCGCTTCTGAGTTCTTGTTCTTGTTAGGTTTCAACTTTATAGCCTTGACATACTGAATTTTGACATTTCAGTATTTCAAGCATATAAAGTGAATCCATACATATATGTATATTCCTACACTTACATTTTATATATATATATATATATATATATATATATATATATATATATATATATAGATATATATATATATATATATATGTATGTATGAGAGAGATATGTATACATATATATATATATATATATATATATATATATATATATATAGATATATATATATATATGTATGTATGAGAGAGATATGTATTCATACATATATATATATATATATATATATATATATATATATATATATATATATATATATATATATATATATATATGTGTGTGTGTGTGTGTGTATATGTATATATATATATATATATATATATATATATATATATATATATATATATATATATATATATATATATATATATATATACATAACAAAAATATGCCCATGACATGTAGTGGAGCCATACCTCAGCACCATAACTCTCAACCTCATAGTGCAAGGGAACCTAATGTATGTATTGCAGTTATAAATATAGAATGTTCTAAAGTGACAGGGGTTGTTTCAACATACATATTGTGAAGGAAGGCTCTTATGAAACTGACATGTACACCATTAGTTACTGACAGACATCATAAAATCATCATAGTGAAGTACCCTGCAAATCACAGTTATGATCCTGTGGAATACAGAAGAAATATGAGCAATAAACTTGGACAGTCTGAAACAATCTGGTCAGTCAGGAGCTATACACAGAACTCCTTAGTGCAAGAAATATGGAACAAGACTGACAAAGGGGATGTTTAAAGCCATGAAAATGGGGATATATCATACATACTGGACTAGATAAGCTCACACAGTTGATGCATTCACACCCTCCTGTCTGTCCTAACACATATTAACTAGAGGAGCAGAGATCCCAGGCCACATACTTCCCACTAGTTAGTGACATACATCTTCACAGCAGCCCACTGCTTTGTCAGAAATACACAACACATATGGTGCCCAGGCAACAGTACATCAGACAAATATCTGGACATAACATCACACTATGGTAAATACACTGAGCTGCTAGGCATGTCAGCATGCACTGTCTACACTACAGGCAGACGCCACAACTCTAACCCAATTTACATATGAGGGAATACACATGTAATTGCAAACATAGCAGGCACTTCAGGTGTGTAACAGCACAGAGTAACAGACAACAGTGTGAAAGTGCATACCCACAACCAATCTCAACACAGTCACAGTCACATAATGGTAAGCCTAAGTAATAGTACAGTATATGGACTGTGTAAACAACAGTCATCATCATGTTTGCCACTCGCACATTTACCCTACATATACTGGCCCAATTCATATTGTAGTCTGATGCCTGACTGTGGTATAGGACATGTCTCAGTCTGGCCCTACAAACATATAGGCTGATAGGGTATCAGAAACTGGAGCAGCATGCAACATCAGATAGAACAGGACCAAGAACAATGACATCTACCCCAATCTGTACACAGGCCAAATAACATAATCACAGTACATGGGTACATAATACAGACACTCTGTCAACAATCACCATAAGTACACAGACCTCACTACTGTCCAGACAGAATGTCCAGTTTTTGTCCTCAAATATTAGGCCTCCTATACATTACATGTCTGACAGTCTGATATATCACTGGCTTGATATCAGGAATTATGTCTGTAAATAATGGTATATTGTACATATCCACCTCTTACTGCATGACATATGAACAAAGGGTGACAGACTTGGGGGACAGAGGCAGAAATGCATAGCCAATATTGATATATTGCAGTTATAAACTGAGAACATTGCTGTTGTAACAGGGTTTGTTGTGACATAACTCTTCTGAGCGATGTGAAGTCAGCAATACACATGGATGTCACCATTTACTGACTACAATCATCAGTGTATGCTACTGCATTTATAAAGACAGAAAATGTATGAGTAACACACCAAATCAAAGACTCCAAACTCTGGCCAGTCTGCAGATAGCCCTACAGGTGAGAATTTTCTCAACCACAGAATACTGTCATGCCAGACTTTAAATCATGCAGAACAGCCATATCCACACAAACTCTTTTAAACCAACATTACTTCAAATGTAGAACAGCAATACTTACATTCTGTCCACATGTCTGGAACATCCCCCACCAGTTTGTTGGCCTGTCTGCACAGTGTTTGTTGTAAGAGGTATTTCTAACTAACCTCTCTGATGCTGTTTGTCACACACCCACATGAAGTCCTGTTCACAGTGAAGGAGGAAGGGCCAGCACCCACTTGCAGTGCTTACTTATAGGAGTGTGTTTCCATGCAATTGGCTATAGGAATGATTCCACAGCTGTTTCACATGCAATCAGCAGGTGGAGAACTCCAATTTGTGCACAGGCCATCAGCTATTCATGAGCATTACCTACCAATGTCAAGCTTCTGCCTATGCAAAACAGAAGCATTTTTCCACATCAACCAGAGAGGGGGGAAAGAGAAAGAGAGAAAGAGAGACAGAGAGACAGAGAGACAGAGGGAAAGAAAGAGCCAAGTGTGTTTGTGTATGATCTGTGGGTGGAGAGAGATCTCTGGGTATTATAATGGTTGCCTATATATACATTTATGGCTGTGTATTGTCTACAACAACCTCTATGGTGTTTGAAAACTGTTGGGCTTGTAATGTAACATTGGTACATATGGGTCCTCACTATGAAAATGTAGCAAAACCCACCCTGCAATGGACCCTAATCACCCCAACACCCACAGAGGCTACTGTTGACACACACAGATTCTCTTGCTAGTACTATGTTTCAAACCCCTACCTAGCTATGTATTGGTAATATGGTGTTACTCAGTTATTGCAGGCACCACAGAGCTTATATGTTGGAGGAATTGTCCAAAGGTATCTTTGAAGGCGAGTGACATCAGCTGCAGTGCTAAAAGAGGGGAGAGAGAAGTATGAATGTCCACAAAATCAGGTGCCAACAAAAACACTCTCACAGTTATCAGGAACAGAATTAGAACTCCTAACTAGTTTGCTATACTACAGCATTATGTAGTTATCACACGTGCCACAGAGCGTATATATTGAAAATTTGTCCAAAGGTATCTTTGAAGGCGAGTGACATCAGCTGCAGTGTTAAAGTGGAGATGGAAGTTGAATGACCATAAAATCGGGTATCAAGAAAGACACACACACATTATCACAGTTGCCAGGACCAGGCTTAGACCTTCTACCTAACAAGTTTGCTATACTATAGTATAGTATACACAGTTATCATGAGCACCACGGAGCTTATAAGGCTGACATTTGGCCGATGGTTTATTTCAAAGTGACTCACATCAGCAGGAGTACTAACGTGGGCAATGGAAAGTGCAGTGTGTGTGAATGGGCCATAAATCATTCCTTTGGAAACACACACACACACACACACACACACACACACACACACACACACACACACACACACACACACACACGCACACACACTCAGTCACACACACATTTACATTTGACAAGACTGAGTATACAAATGCTACACGAATACTGATTTGTGCTATCGTGTTACACAGTTATTACAAGCACCACAGACACTATAGGGCTGAGGGCTACCAAAAGGAATGCGTATATTGATTGACATCAGCACATCATGTGATATCAGCCAAATAGATGTGTAGTGGGTGGGACAGGCCTCATAATGGAATTCTCTCTGTCACTGTCTGTCTCTCTCTTCCCCACATCTCTCTGTGTGTATGTTTGACATATTATGGTGTGTTGTCCTTGGATATGTGTGAGTACTCCTTTCCAATGTGTGTGTGAAGCATGAATGGTGTACAGTTTGGTGTGTGTGTGCACAGACATCTGCGAATGACAGATATGTAGAGTCCACTGTGTTGTCAGACATGGGCTTCATTTCTCTAAGTGTAGGAGCATACCCAGTATGACCTTCTCTATTGAGTGTGCAAATCCATTCCAGGTAGGGTTGTACTCCAGTCCAGGCTTTTGGTGTTCTACACATACAGCTACAAACCTGTTTCTGCAGGATATCTGTAGATAGGTTGACAATATGGAGTCACAATGGGCGACAGATAGGAGGATACTGTAACTATTGTTGTCTGTGCTGCTTGTGTTACATGGCTGGTGTTAGCAGAGATATTCAGACATATGTACTGTTTTACACTGTGATGTATTATGTCATCAACTACTGACAGATATAATTATTTGCTCAAAGTTATTTACTGGGAAATACAAGATGAATGAAGTTGAGTCCAGTATTGTCGTCCACAGCCTACACTTTCTTGCACACTCCTGCCATTCTGGAGGGGGTAGCTACAGACACTTGCTGATGGGTCTGTGTAAATTGTCCAGCACCTTGGTACTATGGTGTCTAAGGATCCCCTTCTTGTACGTATATTGACTTAACAGAATGGCCACATCCTGCTGTGGTCATACCTCTCAGCTGTACAGATTGAATCAGGTTACCCAGAGGCAGGGCTCATATATCTGGTCAGTTCCCCTACACATTATGGTTTACAAGCAGGTTTGTCGCCACCCATTACTGGGTTTGCAGGCAGGGGTAGTATGGGCACACATCAGAGTTTCAGACTTAACACACTCCATGACGTCCATGCATCTACACCACCCCACCACTCTGTTATTCTATCCTCTTCCTAACATTATGCGAGTGATATCTGAGATGTATCCCTATAGTTGACCCTTCATCCCAGCAGTATTTATGGATTGGTCCACAGTTCCTGCAGTGGGACATGGGGGTCATGTTACTTGGATTTGTCAACATGGCCTTGCATTTGTGTTCTGTTGACTGGGTTAGGTTGTTAGTTGTGATCTCATGAGATACCGTACATTGGCACTACAGGTGAGGCACAAGCCTTTGACAGAGGACTGTAGGACATTTGGTAGTGATGCAGGTCATCTGTAGCAAGCCACTGCATTCTGTCACTCCACATTCCCAGGCTGCGAGCCAGTGGAATGCCCTGGGGTGACAGGATAAGTGTGCAAGATGTTAATGGCAATAGTTCCTGTCCATATTGATCCATTGGTCAGGATGCAAGCAGGGTGCTGCTTACAGCTAAGGACACACCTACATAGGACAGCTATTAAGCATGCTGCATTCTGTGGGTATTCCCATACAGAAGTGGGGTCATACTGTACTCATTCCCAACAGCCAGGATATGACCTGTGATAAACCTGTGGCTGATGGTGGGGTGAGCTGAGTGCATGTATGATATGGAAGCTACTTGCAGCTGACTCACAGATATACCTGGGACATTCCCCTTATGCTGCCTTGTGCAGGGAAATAGACAGTCTCTCATTACTTCATAACTGTGCCTTTGGTGGTCTGCCAGTGATTGGCCAGACTACATCAGTATTCCATACTACATGGACAACTAATGTGCTGCTAGCCTGTCTGTACAATTCTAATGTTATGTGCAGCTGACAGTTAATATTTTATGCACTCTGTCTAGGGTACTTCCACCTGTGTACTGTGTGTATGTATGGGCCCACATTCATGACATGTCCATCTTTCAGATGGTGACAAATATTGACAACTGGACAGTGAGTATGAACAACTGCTAACATGGGTACTGCTGAGAAGCATTGTGGTTGGCACTGCAGTTGTTAGAACATGGCCCTGTCAACCACAGTACTGGTCATAGGCCACTGAGACACAACTCACCATGCCTACATGCTGACCACTCCAGACAATATTGAACACATAACAACCTAACACACAGACGCCTGCATATGGTACACATGCAACAATCTATAATGTAGATTGGGCCAGCTCGAGTAATCTGTGCTCCACTGATACTACTCCTCCCACTTACATGTTACTGCATTTCTACATGGGATTGTGGGGGGAGGGACACACTATCCTGTAGAATGGGCCAGCTCGGGTAATCTGTGCTCCACTGATACTACTCCTCACACTTACATGTTACTGCATTTCTATATAGGATTGTGGTGGGGGGAGGCACACCTGATAACTTTAAACTGTGCTTTGACTGTACTGGTATGTCAGATACTCTGTTGGCTTCCACATCATTTTGTATTCTGACCTATCATGCAGACTGGAGGCATATCAGTGGAGTACAGATCTTAGGTTTTATTGACCTACATTTCAGTTTCAGACTTCTTACCCTTCAGAACTAACATACAACTGGCAGACCTGTTGCAGTCTGTCTGTGTAGGTCTGGAGGGGGGATGTTCACCATTGCCATCAATTGGAGGCCTTAGCCCAGCCTTTCGTTATGGTCATCTACACCTGTTCTGCTGGCTGAGGCTAGTGGTGGGTATGTGAGGCTCACTGACATGCATGTGTGTGTCCTATGGACACATATTTGGGCCACCACATGTACTGCAGTGAGATTTGTCACCTTGTCTAGTACTGCCTATTGTATTGTCACCAGTATTTGTTATGGATTTCATGCTGCCCATATAGGTGTCCAGTATCTGCTGCCATCCCGTTCAGCCACCCGATTCCCTTGCATGCTCACATCCATACCATAGACACAACTATCAGAACATACTACTCCATTCAGTAATTGCTAGGAAGAGTGACTTACCTTGTGGCTCGGCCAGTATTGAAGATGGTGCTGGAGGGCTATGTCGGATGCACATAGTACACTCCCTATACATGGTAAAGCACAGGTAGTGTCATGTTTGGTATCCCTTTTACTGTATGTGCGAGTCAGAGAGAGGTGTCCTTCCCTGGGTCCCTACCATGTCAGTGTATGTGCTATGTGTTGCCTCTTTGCAAGGCCTGGGCATACTGGGCACACCTCCTTCTGCCTACATGGGCAGGCTCAGGTGGTTCCTCCTCCGAGCCCCTCTGTGCCTGTGCTGGCCTTGGCAATGGTGAGGGGTATTGTGGCCTTGCCTCATGCTATTCCTGCTGCAGCTGTTTCTGCAAGATCATATGTGTAGCATGGCACATACTATGAACATTTGTGTACATGTAGCTGCAGAGTACTGCAAGGCTCCACCGGATTTGATCATGCAGCAGAACCATGACTTGAGCATCCCAAACACATGCTCTGTTAAGATTTTGGTTAGTGCATGTGCCTCATTATGGAGTTCTTGTTCAGATGTGTGTGCATTTCTGAGGGGTGTCATCAGCCACTGCTCCAGTGCATAGCCAGCATCCCCCACTAGGTGGCCATATGGGATCTCCCCACTGGCAAATGACTGTTACAGCTGTGTCATATGCTAAATGTGGGGGTTGGAATGGCTTCCAGCGCTGCCAGCACACACATTCAAGATTATGCCCTGGGCATCGCACATGACCTGGCAGTTGATGGAGGGGAAGCCCTTGCAGTTTATGTAGACCCTACCCAGTTCACCAGGTGGTGATTTGATGTGTATGTGCATGCAGTCTATAGCACCCACTACCTCAGGGTATTCTGCCATTTGGTGGTAGAGGTACATACTGCTGGTCAACGCCTCACAGGTGATGGGGATATATATGTGCTTACCGGCATGTGCTGACATGGCATCCAGGAACTGGTGGAGTACCCTAGATGTTGATGCATGTGAGATCCCTATGATATCTCCAATTGCCCTTTGGAAGGTACCTGTGACTAGTATTCTTAAGACTATACATACCTTGGTATCCACTGTGATGGGTTCCCCACTGTTGGTTCTGTGTGTGAGGTGGGGCTGGCACAGCTCAACAATTTGCTGTAGAATATCCCTGTCCACCCTATAGTGCTCCACTATCTCCAGCTCATGTAGGCCCTGATAAGTTACCCTGGGTCTGTACACTTTTCTCCTCCTCCTCACTGTGGGATGGTCGCCAGCATTCACATTCTCACCACCCTCAGGCTCTTGTGCATATTGATGTATGAGAGCGACAGCAGCCCTTATCATTTTGTTAGTTTTGTCAGGTAACATTTTCCTGTCTGTGTACATGGGTGGTGTAGAGTTTGTGGGAAATACCATAGTGAAGGAGGTTTGCATAGTTTATTATTGCATAGTTGTTTATGGGTTGGGCTGCTGCCTGTGTAATTCGCTGATTCAGATACATTTCACCTGCCGGCTATGTTAGTTCTCCTTGATTGCCTTCCTACTGCTGTTTTTACTTCCCATTGCCTTCCTTTATAAGCCCCAAGATGCGTTGCTCATACCGAGTGCTTACATGTGAACTGAGCTGCTATTTCCTGTTTTTCTTTTTTTTTTTTTTTTAAACCCGGTGCGTGGCATGCACGCCCATTTAATCAGGGAAAACAGTGTGAAACAATGGAAGACACACACCCTTCCTTAGCTCTGCTTAGCTAAGAGCAAACACGGGCCGCAGGGCTCCAATAAGTTTACACCAAGCATGACACACCCCCTACTGAAGTCATCCTCTTGTCCTGCCTACATGGCTCCCTATTCCTGCACCTGCACGATTAGGTGCAGGCTTCCAGTAGGTAGAAATCTGTGATTCAGTATAGGTCCCTTCATTTGCATACCCCAGTGTGCAGGTCCATAGTTACAATTCCCAACTAGATCCTTTCTCCTAGGCAACCAGTGCTCCCTTGTCTTGTTTACCCGCAACGACGCCTGTGAAGCCTGTGGGAGAATGGCCTAATGGTTAAGGTGTTTGCCTTACAAGCACAAGGAGCAGGGGTTGAGTCTCACAAGGGATAATTGGCTAGGCTTAAAATGGCTAGCAAGTGCAATTAACTTACTACTAATCTATGAACATTCTGCCTGCCATTGTCTTTAATGGTAGAATGCATATTTCTGTTAAATGGCAGTTTTTCCCTTTTTTGTTTTTTATTTTCAGCACCCCCGTGTTTGCATGCCATTGCCCTTAGCTTAAACAGCCAAGAACGGCCAAAAAAAAATAAAAGTTTTATTTTTATTATAATTATGTGGCTTTTAATGCCAGTGGCCTTATATTTGACCGTTGGCTTATTTGTTCTACATAATACATGCTTTTCACTAGCTGTCATGCCTCCATTTTGTCAGATGCAAAAATGTATTTGGCTACTAGCCGAATACATTTTTGCACTGACAGTGTTCCTATACGAAATCCGTTCAGCTTGCTGGATTGCAAAATCACCTCATTTGCATGGTTTTCACCAGGAAATGAGGTGATTTGCATACTGAACGTAATTCCATGCAGAAACAGTATAGGGCCACTCGTGCACACGAAAATGGCCCTATCCTGGATTGCACGGTGGCCATATTGCATGCAGGAGCTGCTATACTGTTCCTGCATGGAATTTGGCCATTTGTGAATCTGGTCCTATATCTTTTTTATCTATTTCAATGCAAGTGCAGGCTCAATTCTGCCTTGTAGAGGATTGACCTGACATTCAATACATGGGATCTGCAATTACCAATCATTCAGTGGTCTTGAATGTACTTTGTTTTTAGTAGACTTATGGCCATTTTTGTGAAGTACATTTTCCTATTACATTCACAGTTGTACAGTACGGAGGAAGTCATGACTTATAAGAGGACTGTAAACAGTAGGGAAAGTACGTAACAAGACGAGCATGCAGAGCAGAAGGGTGGGAGGACTAGAAGCTATTTAGCATACATAGTTCATAAATATATTACAACTATAGCATATTATAGATAAAAATGTAAAAGACTGATTGTCTACAGCACATAATGAATACACATAAACATTTGTATTCAAACTCCACAGTAAGGAAATACATTTATCAACATGCTGCACAGATATGGGGAGACATTCTTTATATAACTACAGATGCTATAACTGAGAGTAAAGATAAACTCTTTTCCCATGGGCCTGACAACATTCCTAGATATTTTTTTATACAAAGAAAATATAAATAAATTCATATTATTCATGCTACACAAACTGATAGTAATGCAATATGTTCCTGGACTACGGTGATTGTCTGTGGTTGTACCAGTTCCCAAAACAATTACATTAGGCCTAAATGATTTTTGACCCATCAGCCTGAGCAGTATTCTATGTAAAATTACAGAGAAAGTCATTATAGTGCTTATCCAAACCGACACAAGGGACTTAATTGTGTTAAACAAAACAATGGGCAGGATTCACAAAGCCTCCGTGTAAGAGATACATGGCTTACACGGAGGCTGCAGTTAAACGGTGTGACGTCAGCATGTCATGCATATGCATGAGGGCATGCTGAATCACACCGAAGGCTAACACGGTCCGTGGAAGACAGTAGGGGGTGTGTCCATAGGCCGAGCCCTTAAAGCGGACATGCCCCCAGAAGAGTAAAATTGCCCAAAGTAAACACCCACGACAGAGGCCATGGAAATGTGAATAAACACAACACAACACATGCCCCCACAGACTATGAACATAAAATATATAAATGAACATGTTATATATTTTTTTTAAATCGTAAAGATGTTTGCCCGTAAGTGCGCTCGTTTGCACGGGCGTGCCCGTAGCTTAGCCACAGTTAGCAGTCAGTGGAAAAGGATATAAGAACCAAATATGCAAATTAAGCCAAGAAGCAATAGAATAGCGGTAGAGACATTGGCTGAAGAGCAGGCATTCGTGGTTCGAGCCCCCACAACACCAATTTTTATTTTAGTAAAATAAGCACGAAACAAGTCCCTGACAAACATGTACACATATAAAATCATAGTTCATGTAAAATGTAATGAAATAGTCCATTTATTTTGAAGAAATGTGAGATAACAAAATAATAAAAAATGCCAGATGTGCCTATAGCTGAGCTACAGTTTAACAAGGTGAGTGCATCTGCCCGTAGGTTAGCAGTGGTTTAACAGATGTAAAATGAGTGCCCAAAGGTGAGCAGTGGTTCAACAGGTGCAAAACGAGTGCCAGTAGGTGAGCAGTGGTTTAACACAGTGAAACTGTGTGCCCCTAGCTGATCTGAGCGTAATATGCGTGCTGATAGCCAAATGAGGCATAAACCAGCGTACCCCATTTGCGCAGAGCTGTGCACACCGCCAACAAGCTAACCGACGGGCAACGTTGAGCAAGCCGTATCAAAACTGCCTTTACACAGACACACCCCTCAGCCTGTCTAGACAGTCATAAAAAATAAAAAGCAGTGGCCAGGTTCAAACCCAGGACACTATGCACCATAGTCAAGGTACTGAACCACTAAGCCATGACAGCAGTATCTATAAATGCAGTAATAGCAAATATATAGGAATGAATACAAAGTGGAGCATGACAAAGCAGGTTTTGTGAAGTTGATACAATTCCAAAATGGCCAATCACAGATATGTGCGGGAAAAACGGCATATATAAGCCCCATAGGCGGGAATACACAGCATAAACGATTGTAGAACTGACTTGCAGCCAGAATGACAGGAGTAGGTGAGGGTAGTTGCTTTTGAGCACAGAGGTGGGGCGTTGAGGAGTCCAGATACATGGTCTGGCTCCTAGTCCACAATCATGAGGCCCAACTCATGCAGGGCCAGGTCCTGTGGGGAGCATATAGGGCTGAGGCGTGGAACCGGTTGGCTCATGATCTCACCAGTGCCACAGGGATTCCAAGGACTGGTGAGCAGGTTCGTCACCACCATGTGGACCTGAAGAGACGCAAGCAGGACCAATTGAACCTTTGGATCCAGGAGGCCCGGCAAATGCCCAATGCCCCACTACTGAGTAAGTTACATGTAATTATGTATGTAAGAAATTAAACTAGTGATATTATGGAGATGTGTATTCCAATATCACTTCATTTATATTACAGCTGAGGTGTCCGTTCTGCGAACCGCAGAGCCTATGGTGATAGGCTGGTGCGGTTGCGCCACCAGGCAGGTCAGTAATCCTCTCCCAGTAACTGTAAAGAAATATAAAAGTATGACAGTTAGCAAAAGACTGCAGTGTAGTCACTAAGTAATAGAATGTGCAAGTAACAGTGTAAGAGTGTTTGCAAGTATTGCTTGATTACAAAAGTGTGTTGCAGTCTGTAATCCAAACAGAAAAATGAAAATGTCTGAAATAAAGTCTGAAATAAAGATGCCCCACCTGTAATATAATAGTACACAACCTGCAGCAGGCTGAAAAGTACAGCTGCAGAAGATGAGCAAATCACATGTGTGAAATATACCCCTGTTGAAATACTGAAACATGACAGAAGTGAGACTGCTGGAAAGGATTGTAATAACTACAGGTAAAACATGTCAATAAAGCCTAGAAGTAAGTACCATCCTGAATAGTAAAATGAAAACAAGTGAGAGAGTGTGAGAAAGTGTTATGAATCCACCAATAAAGTAGTAATAACCCCTGAATAAAGTATACTGCAGTCAGTACAGAATGAAATGCATGTGAGAAGCAAAACCAAACAGCGAAATCTGTTCAAAGTGTTGCTGCAGCTGGAATGTGTATCCCAAAATCTGGATATGTTGCTCTCAGACTGCAATATGCAGATAGTATGATTGTCTGACATACCAAACATCCACAGTTGTCTATAGCTATATAAAGCAAATGTAGCAGGATGATGTAGCTGAACAAAGCCAGATATGAATGTGTATGAAGAACAATAAAATGTATATTGATGTAGCAGTAACAGTCCTATCACCAAATTGAAGTAGTTATCATATAGGAAACTGTAGTTAGAACAGTAGTGTGTATATATGTGCAGCTATTAGAAATGTACAGCATATGTATTGGTATTCGAAGGTGTTAATATTATTTTCTTCACCCCACCCTATAACCACATATAACCCATTCCACGTGAAAATGGTATGTGCAATCACAATTAACACCCCTGGACATTTGTCCTGTTGGGTCATAAATATTTGCATGTCCGTTGATGCATCTGCCCTGTTCATACATCCAAACCTGTTGGCCTGTTGCCATCAATCAACCCTGCATGTTGTTGGACTGTGTATTGCTGTTCAAATTATGCATGTGTTATGCTCGCTGTTCAATGGTGTGAATATCTGGGTGTTTGGTTAATGGGAATAGTAATGCATGCTGTTACAACTAATTGTGAATGGTATTATATGTTACTAACCCAAACTGTCATGACATAATGCAAAACATAGGACGACAGGGAAGGCGGGTTCCAGCGGACCCACCTCTCCCACCTCAGCTGGCGAGTGCACCTGGCACTAGTGCCCAGTCTGGACCCTCCTCCGGTGGCCCTGTGCCACCTGCAGGTGGAAGCACTGCAGGGATGGGGCTTGTCCCCCCTCTGCAAGTGTGGCCAGAGGAGAACCACCACTCACCCTCCGTAGCGTCCGGACTGTGGTGCATAGGGAGATCCAGGACTCTGTTCTTGGGCCCCTATGCCAGCTTGAGGCACAGGTGGCACAACTTACGGGCATGCCTGTTGCCCGGCCTACACAGCCCCCAGCACAGCCTCGTCCTGAGCAGTGAAGGAACAGTGGCAACTGCCCATGGGTGGGGATATCAGTTCCACTGTTGCCATCTGTGGGCTCATGGGCTCTGGATATCCAAACCTCCATCCCCATCAATTGTGTAACCCCCCTCACGTGTCATACACCGCCCCTGTATGCGTCTTGTTTGTCTTGTCTGTTGACCTACCCAACCTACCTCCCCAGCTATACCGACTTCCTTCACCTGACATACCACTCTCACCTGAAAAAAAAAAAAAGGGCACTCTGTACCCACAAAAAAATTATGCCCCATACATAGCTGCCCATTCGGCACACATGTCTGCTGGACATGGAAACTATCAATTACAATTGGCTGTACAACAAGTATTATTGTTGTCCTGACACCTCTCTCAGGGGTGGAAGGTTTCAAATGTCACACCAAATTACATACATATGCACAGCTGTTGCTGATGAAGAAATGGGCAGCTATGGGCCTTACCTACATCCCTCCTGCAAATCCCACGCTTGTTTCCCTACTGTCTTACCCTCTTTGTGACCCCTTTTTCACCACTTTCCTGTCTCCCCATTTTCATTTCTTTCAAAGAAAATAGCGTGGGTGTGCGCCAGAGTAAGCACTGTTAAGCGGTTGTAAGCGGGTGTGCACGGAGCTGAACGCCAGTGCGCATGCGTGAGCTCCACGCAAACCAGCGCTAACCCAGTTACAACTGCTTAAAAGTGCCTTAGTCACTCTGATTGACAGGTCCTGTAGTCAGTTCAAAAGCAAAATAAAATCCCACTGTCAGTCCCGAACCCAGGAAACAGTAGTCTGCATGACCTACCACTAAGCCATGACTCTTATACAAGAACATTGTGCTAAAATAAATATATCATGTAATAGTAGGAATGAATGCAAAGGGAATATAGGATGTGTAGTACACAAAGCATGTCATTTAGAATTACTGTCAAAACTAGTGGATTTCCATAATAGTAGTGTGTGAACAGAAACAGCCATGCTAGTTGGTAGCTAGTAGGTAATAATGTCAGTTAATGTACATATATAAATGTATGTATATTTACATATATATGTATATATATATATATATATATATATATATATATATATATATATATAGTTGTAGGTGTCATTGTGCATACACACTTACTACAGGGAACAGGAGAGAGGAATGGAGAAATGTGAATCTACAACACAGCCTGAATCATGAGAGAGATACTAACCTTTACACTCACAGAACAGTGTCCACAGCATACCAGCATGGTCCCCGCCCTTACAATCTGAAAGGGCAACGCCTATCTCACATACCCTTTTATAGCACTGTCCTGAAATCACAGTGAGAACTGCAATCAGTACACAACTGGCTGCATGCAATTAGCAAATGCTGGCTTACAATTGGTGCAGAGGCCATCACATGGACCTATGCAGATACCTACAAAAGCATCCTGTACTAACACTCCACACATGCAATACATTCATTGCACTGTCTGGAGGCAGACAGAGGGAGAGAGACAGACAGAGACAGAGAGTGAGAGGAAAAAAAAAAAAAAAAGAAACCACACGCTACACACTGAGTCTAAGCTGTCAGCAGCGACAGTAGCAAGCCGTGCCAGCAGCAGCAGGAAGCAGAAGTAGTGGTAATGCAACCAGCTGCGACAAACACAGGTAATGTAAAATAGCAAGTTAATAGTCTGCATACTGTGAACCCTCCAAATGTGTCATAGGTCTGTATCTATAGGTATGTCCATGTGATATGTTGTGTGCACATAGTTCCACCAAAAGGGGATGACTTTACATTACATGTCATTAGGCCATTATCCTGGCAGCAGTTGTCTGTGCGTTGCCCTCATCAATGGCTGTAGTGACTGTTTTGAAAGGTCAACCAGGTTCAAAAGGCAGGATCAGCCCATCACAAAGGCAAACTGGCCGGGAACAAGTGTCTGCAGGTACCCAATATAGCTGTATATGCATCCCATACTGAATAATTCCATAGCTTAGCAGACCAGGCCGGTTATGCTTAAGACGCGGTAGCTCCCAGGGTCAGTAGAGGTGCCTCCTTAGTGGTGTGGGACCACTTTTGCTGTATGCAAGTGTTCAGGTACATTTCTGTAGTACGGCCAAGGTTAAATATCAGTCTTATATGCAGTTGTATGTCCTTTTGGAGTGCACGTAGCACACATCCAGGGATACCATCAGGTCACAGTGATGCTGTGTGTTCTGCTTTGCTGAGGGCGGCCCTCAACTGGACATGTGAGATGATAGGGAGGTTACATTCAGCTGTGATAAGTATTTCTACTTGTGGGGGAGAAGGAGGGGGGATACGTGCACTGAACCTGTCTGCAAGAATGTTGCCAATATCTGTGTGTTCGGTGAATGTTAAGTAGGTGTGTATTAACTCAGAGCATATCTGAGGTGTTTGGTCCATATGTGTAACATAACTGAAGAAGGCCTTGTGGTTATCTATAGTGTTTGTGGCCATTTCCCTCCCAGAGTAGGCTGTGGCCATTGTTATGAGAGACCGTAGCTTATTACCAGTGCTGACCACAGATGCCTTCCCTTAATGTGAATCTGCTGTGTCCTGCAGTAGCCTCCTGCTATTGTTATACAATCTGCCTCTGGCTGGGGTCCACCGGACAGGATGCCTAACCTTTGTGCATAGGGTCTGGGTTAGAAATGTGTGTGCAAGTTCCATGCAATCTGTGGGATGTCCGTGGTAAGCATTTGCAAAGGGGTCAGCAGTGTGGGTTGTGGCTTCCACTGGCCCAGTGGGCTGCATGGATACCATCTCAGTCCTAACAAGTGAATAACAGTCTAATCACATACATATCAAAGTAGTCTACTGTGCTGGTGGTGGTGGTGGGATATGTATATCCAGGCCGAGTAACTTGTGTCCAGATCACACCAGTGGATGGCATTCCACATACAGTACCTTGGTATGAACCCCCAGAGTGAGGTTGTGCATTGGACCTGTCGCAGTGTGCTGACCGATGGAGCATGCTACTATGTTGTATGGAATGTGGCAGGTATTGTTGCGCAGGTGTTGGCTGAGCACTGATATCTGGCCATGTACTTGTGTATCCACCATGAGACACACACATGCAACATATGGGAGTAGTAGTATATCACTACACTTGAGTATCATGTATAGTATGTGTGCCATATATTGCTGACATAGTCTGCTGATATCCTGTTTGTGTTCTCTTCCAGGGAGATGGTGCATCACTGTAATCCCGCCTACTCTGCAGCGGAAGATGAGGAGATACACCAGAGCCTGGTGCGGGATTATGACATACTGTTTTCCCGCACCAGCCAGAATCAGCAGGAGAGGGCTGCACTGTGGCAAGACCTTGTCTGTAGGGTAAATGACACTGGCACGCATAATAGGACATATGAGCAGGTACGACATCACTGCAGTGATTTAATCAGAAATGTCCGTCAGCGTGCGTCAGATATCGGCAGGCAACAGGTTGCCACAGGAGGTTGGGGTGGCCACACATCCCCCCCTCACCAGACTGGAGGGGCTACTCCTAAGTGTTGTGGTTCCAGCCCTGGAACAGCAACAGCAATACATCTGCATCATGATGGAGACTGGATCCACACAGCAGCACGACATGGAGCGTGCAGGTAATATGCCATATGTACACTTGACTGTTCTGTACACTGTTAGTTTATGCATGTGTAAGGTGTGTCCGTGGTATGTAGCTGTCAACATAGTATGTAATTGTGCAGGTGTGATATTGGCAATATCAGCAGCTGACGTGTGAAAGGCAACTGGTGTACTACTGCAATGTATCATATGCAGTATCAATGGCACAGTTGTGCCCACTGACATTAATCTCCTCATTTCTGCAGGTCCCTCTGGTGTTACAGCAAGGCAGGCCATCCATGCTGGTGAGTGTGTTTAACAATACCTATAATAATCCTGATAGTGCTAGTAATACTAGTGTAACTCAGGAGTGCTCTGTGTGTATACTGCGGGGTGTGCATGTGTGCATGTGTGCAGGTGTGCCTGTGTCCATGTGTGCATGTGTGCATGTGTGCATGTGTGCATGTGTCCACGTGTGCATGTGTGCATGTGCACACGTGTCCACGTGTGCATGTATGCCTGTGTCCATGTGTGCATGTGTGCATGTGTCCACGTGTGCATGTGTGCATAAGTGCATCACTGGTAACATTGTGTGGACACTGTAAACTGTGTTTCCTGTCTTCCTCCCACAGGTTCTGGTGCTGCTCTGGTGTCCTGCAGCAGGGAACCTGAATCTGGTGCCACAGGTACTGGTAATGATGATATCTGTGTAATGGCACAGGAAGGTGTGTCAGGGTCTGCCATTGGTCAGCCAATTGACAGTACACACCTGTCAACCCCATCATTGCGCACAGTCATCCTGCCAGTACAGCCTTTGTCACCATTGTCCCTAGGTGATGGACAGGATACAGTGGGCATTGACCAGGGTAATGTGGTATCTGTGGCACATGCTTCCCCACACAGCAGCCATGGGCAGGGTCCTGCGATGGTACCACACAGACAGTTGCCCATGGGTTCTTGTGGGAGCATCCATGGGCATACTGCCTCTGGTAGACGTGCCGAAAGAGGTCTGTCAACCTCAGCTATGTTTCGGGCTGTCATGCAGGCACAGTCGCGTATGGAAAGGTACACCAGACAGGGTCTGAGGGAGCTGAGAGCATGTAGCACAGCCATGACTGACAGTATGCATGACATCGTGGATGCTATCCGTAATTTCACCGATGTCATAGACAGACGTTGTGGGGACATATTACAGCAGTTCCACAACCAAATGTCCATGAGCCAGGGCAATGGTGGGCGGTTGCGGAGTCGACGTGGCCGTATGCCAGCAACAGCAGCAGCTGGCAGTCGGCGCAGACAACAACAGGCCCACGCATGCCCCCATAGTGCCAGCAGCAGCCCCAGCAATGCTGGGTCTGTGCTGTCATCGGAACGCCCCAGGAGACCACGTGCACATGGCTCTGGACAGTCCCAACAGGGACCTGTGTCCAGTCAACACACTCCCGCTTCTGATGACAGTACCCAGTCTGGCTTAGTACCGGATACGGTCCGTAGCACCCCTGCCAGGCACAGGTACCGTGTCCGTGCCCACAGACACTGATCTGTATGACCTGCCAGGTGCAGTCTGTGGCTGTCCACAAGCCCCTGTATATGGCAGCCATGAGGTGGAACTGTGTGCGTGCATACACACATATGAAATGTTAACACCTAGGGCTACCACATACATGCACACACTGCACCAAAAGTGCCCCACCCTGTACTGCTGTCCCTCACCAACACACATACACACACATGTCAATTGGTGGTATCAGTGGCAGACTCAGGCATACCTAATTCACACTCTGTGCATATGATGAAACTGTGCCACCCCCTGCAATCTCCAACATCAGTGCAGGTACAGGTAAACACATTGCTGATGCACAGGGTGACTACATAGAAGTGTATTGGTAGTATCATGTTGGTAACAGTACAGTGTGCTGATATGACTGTGTGTATATCCCAGCATGCCTGATGCAGTAACCATATGACTGTACTGAATTGTTATCTGCACCCATAGTACGTACCAAAGTGTAACAGCTGCACATTATTGCATACCAGTGGTAAGGATGTCAACAGATAGCCACATACATGGGTAGCACAGGGGGGAAGCTAATGCAAGTAGTGATACGCAATGATGGACATGTACAGTAATGGTGGCAAGTTGCCCACAACGACTATGCAATGCGGATGTTTGCGCATGTTGATATGTGTGCAGTACCAATGTAATCCAAATCACAATTAACTATGACATAATATCAGTTCTACCATGGGCATCTGCGCTGTGCATTCCTGGGTACATGTTGATAGTGCCCACATATTTGCACTGTAACCTACTGTTAGTGTTACCCCTTCTTTGTTGTACAGTGGACTACTTCCAGCCCTGCTTACTGTAGCTTTGTTTGCATGCATGTTCGCTTGGAGTTCCCTGCAACACTGCTTCCACCTGCAATGCAGAGTTACAGTGCTTCTGTGGACTCCTAGTGACATCTGCATAGCGTACGATACGTATGTCAAGTTTACACATGACAGAACGTCACTGTCTGTCCTGTTCACATGTACGTTGCCTGTGACACATTGCACATGTCTTACCTGGCATTTACCCACGTGTTCAGTCATATATGCCAGTGCTATGAAATCAGTAGCAGTACACCCACACATACACACCTTCAGTATGTTGTTCCCCATTGGCCCTATGTGTTGGTAATCACCATGGCAATCACACTACTATGGTAGCGTGTGCAAAGGTAACCTGTGAATCACCTCTATGGTCCAGTTGTGGTTTATGTGAGTCATGTGGCAATGTCACAGCTGCCACATGTATGCAGTCAACCATCACCCTTGGCCAGGAATGTACAACACATGTGTGGGATGCCACCACATAGCCAATCTGGGGACTGAGCACTCTGAACCCAGTAATGCCATACCCTGTCAGGTGGCATGTCATACTACAGTGACTACAATACCAGTCAGACATAGACACACACTGACAGCAAGCTGAACACACTGGGGCATACTTGGAGACTCAGAATAGCATCCTGCCTGAGCATCACACACCTCCGCAGCTGGCACACAGGCATATGTTACGTCGGAACAGAGCACATGCCACACATGGCACACAAATCCCATGTGCCACACACTCACAACCTGTAGGGCTACACAACACACCTGCTACAGATGTGTCAGGTACCTCTCTTGGCCACTGCAGTGGGGTCCCACTCAACAGGCTGTACATGGTGAAGGTCACAGTGATATGCCTCTGGGGCACTAAGGTCCACCACAAAACACATGCATACAGGTCAGTCAGAGGCATGGACACATATGACTCAGTCATTGACCATGCCACTATGGATGACCTGAGACATACCTCCCTGGACTACATGATAGGGAACATAGAAGGGGTCTCTCAGCATGTGGCACAGGCCAGCATGAGCCTGATCTTGGTTGCCATCATACCCTCACCAGGTATGCTACTACTATATGTTCATAGGTCCATAGGTTCATAGGTTCATAGGTTGGTACTAGGCTATCAGCCATAGGGCCTATACAAGCCTAGCCATAATAATTCCCTGGCTATTTCTTCCCACATTATTTACTTTCCTGGACCACTGTCTAGCAGGGCGACTGACGTGATCCCTGGAGTGAATTTCCTTTCTCCCATCCAATCGTCAAGGTTCCTCTTGAAGAGGTCCAAAGAGGCACTCTGCTTGACATGTATGGGCAATCTATTCCAGAGTCTGGGGAGTCTTTGAGTCAGGAACCTATCCCTCCAGCATGTTTTGTTTATTGTGATGACAAGGTTTAGATCCCTGGAGCGTGTAGCTCTGAGGGATTGGGATTTCTTTAAGTGTAGCATGTCCAACAGCTCTGGGTTTGACATGGCCTTGTATGTTAAGCAGAGATCGCCTCTGAGTAGACGATATGCGACAGAGTATAGCTGGAGTTTTTTAAGGTGGTCAGTGTAGGGCATCTGCTTTAGGCCTGTGATTCTTTTAGTGAGGTATTTCTGAGGCCTTTCCAGTTGTTGCAGATGTCCTGAGAGGTACATACCAAATGGGGCATTGTATTCTATAATGGGTCTAATGAGGGATGAGTACAGTGGGACAATGACCTCCTTTTTCTGGATGAAAAGCCCTTCGTGATGAGGTGTGCCACATAGAAGGATTTCCTGACTGTTGTGGTGATGTGGTTATCGAAGGTGAGACCACTGTCCACCTGTGTCCCTAAGTCTCTTATCACACTTTCTGTGTTTAGTGTACTGCCACCTATATGGTAATACATGGATACATGTTTTTCCCAAAGGCGATAACAATACATTTCTTGGCATTGAGCTTGAGCCCATGGCTCTGGCACCAAGCATCTGTTTCTGTAAGGCCCTTTTGTAGAGTATCCACATAATTTGGGGATTCAATAATGGCTCCCAGTTTGCAGTCATCTGCAAACTTTGTTAGCCAGAGTCCCTTAGTGTTGACCTGTACTTCAGAGAAGTAGATGCCAAACAAGAGCCCCAGGACTGAACCCTGAGGTACTCCACTTGTCACTTGTCTGGAGCTGGATTTGGAGTCGGCTACGTTTACAGTGTGGGTTCTATCAGTAAGCCATTTAGCAACCCATTGGGTGGCATAGGGATTAATGCCCAACTTAGTAAGTTTATCTATGATTCCAGAGTGGGGGACGGTGTCAAAGGCCTTGGCAAGGTCTAGATAGGCTGTGTGGACCACCTTACCCTTGTCCATGGCTCTGGAGACTGATTCAGAGAAGTCAATCAGGTTCAGGAGACAAGATCGGCCCTTCACAAACCCAAACTGGGTGGTGTCCAGTGTTTGAAGGTTGCCAATGTCTTTGTTTATAAGTTCCATGATAATACGCTCCATGGCCTTGCAGATAAGGCTTGTCAGACTGATGGGACGGTAGTTTCCGGGATCCAAGGTGGATCCCCTTGTGGATTGGGATAACTGTAGCTCTGCGCCACTCAGTGGACACGAAACCTGAGGTGAGGCTATGATTAAACATGACACTTAGGTGAGGTGCCAGTTCATATTGTAGTTCATGTAGTACACAGCCCGGGATGTCATCTGGTCCCATGGATGCTGTATTCTTGGCTTTAGAGAGTGCGTTTTGTACCTGTGTGGCCGTTATTACTGGAATTTGGCAATCTTCCGGTATTGAGATGGGCCATTTAGGGGGTGAGAGGGGGGGTGAAGTTGGCACTGAATCGATCTGCCAGGATATTGGCAATATCCTTCGGATCAGTATATTTAATGCCATTCTGTTTTAGCTCAGACACATGCCTCGAGTGGATAAATGGTATTTGCAATGCATAACAGTATGACTGTGTCTTACTGTGCAGGGGCCGCACGCGGTATGTGTCTATACAGTGTGGGTGTATATGGTAAAATACCTACAGCAGGGGATACACATCTGGTCTGGGCCATATAGTCTACATGTAGTCGATGTACAGGTGCTGTAGGAAGGGTGTTCTATGTCTACATTCTGCTCAGTCTCCAATGTCATTCATAGGGTATCCACTGGCTGTCAACGTGTGCTTACATGCTAGGAAAGCCACAATGATGTGCGAGGGGCAGCTTGCACGTGACACCCATGGCCCAATGTATATTGGCGAAGCCCCTTGATACACACATACTGCCTTATGCTGCAGGACACGGATTACATAGCCACCTCCATGGGTATCACACAGGATAGGACACTAACAGTGATGCTACACAACACCAGCAGTGTACACCGCAAGATGCATGCACTGGACACTGACCTCAGCACGGTGAACTGCATTGTCTGTGCAGTACCAGAGTCCTGATTCATGGCTCACAGGTGCAACCCATCACTGCCAGGTTATACCTCATACCATGCCTGTCGTCCCCTACACATGTAACACACATGGACAGGGGGGTGGTATCCCAAGGCACCACAGATACACACACCTCCAGGTTGTTGGCACAGCACAAAGCATCAGGGCCTATTCATGTGCAGCTAACAGTGTGTCGGACTGCCATCTGGTTCATAGCCTGGCACACACAACCCTCCCATACACAGGAAACCCACCTATCCTCCATAACAACACTGGCAATATGACAGTCTCAAGAACTGTCTTTATATGGCTGGACTGCATCCAGCCAAACATTGTGCGTGAGCATTACTGTAGCTACAACACACTAGTTGAAGGGTTCCCAGCATGTGGTCACTGAATTGCAGTGGAATGACATGTTACCACTCCCACAACAGGTGGGAACATGCAGCACCTGTACATCGACTACATGTAGACTATATGGCCCAGACCAGATGTGTATCTCCTGCTGTAGGTATTTTACCATATACACCCACACTGTATCGACACATACTGCGTCGGCCGTGCACAGTAAGACACAGTCATATTGTTATGCATTGCAAATACCATTTATCCACTCGAGGCATGTGTCAGACATGGTAACTACTGCAGGTCACAGGTATTTATGTGTATGTGCCACACACATACATCATGTGTGCATTGCCATTGCTGGTTTAGGCAATGGCATGCATTGTTATGCACAAAGACCCACACAAGGTCATAATGTGTGACACAACCACACGTGGCAATTGTGGGTTACCAAAATATACCTATCTGTACTCTGACAATGGTAATAGACCCAGTAGCAGAGCGCACTATTGGCATTACTGGCCAAGTAACCCTGTTTGGCTGTGCTGATAGTGTGGTGACATCCCCTGTGTTTACTGGGGGAATATGCAGCATCTGCTGTATTGTAGTATTTGCCAATAGGATCTGTTTTCTCACACTTGCATATACACACACCCTACTACCCCCCCACACACTTGCCATTTGCAGGATTCATACCCCTACCTAACTAAGTCACAACACATGAGAGAGACGCATTAGCGAAGTGCACTATTCGGATTATTAGAAGGTCCCGCTTCTCTGGCTGTACTTATAGGGTGCTGCCATCATCAGTGTTTTGAAAGGGTAATGTGCATCATGTAGTGTGATCTCCTGATTGCAAAAAAGCACATGTTTTTCATACAGAATTACACACACACAAACTCCCCACATCCAAACACACACACTTGCAGGTTTCAAACTCCTACCTAATTATATTATGACACTTGAGAGAAACGCATTAGCGGAGTGCGCTATTCGAATTACTGGGAGGTTTTGCTTCTCCTGCTGTACTTATAGGGTGCTGACATCATCCGTGCTTAGATAGGGGAATGTGCATCCTGTAGAGTGCTTTCACAGTCGCCAAAAGGGACATCTCCCTCTCACAGACTTGCACACACACTAACCACCCTCCACACACACTGGGCAATTGCAGGATTCAAACCCCTACCTAACTATGTTATGATACTCATGACAGATGCATTAGCAGAGCGCGCTATTCGAATTACTGGGAGGTTTCTCTTCTCCTGCTGTACTTATAGGGTGCTGACATAATCTGTGCTTAGATAGGGGAATGTGCATCCTGTAGAGTGCTTTTACAGTTGCCAAAAGGGACATCTCCCTTACACAGACTTGCATACACACTAACCCCCTTCTACACACACTGGGCAATCGCAGGATTCAAACCCCTACCTATGTTATGACACTCGTGACAGATGCATTAGCGGAGCACGCTATTCGAATTACTGGGAGGTTTCCCTTCTGCTGTACTTATAGGGTGCTGACATCATCCGTGCTTAGATAGGGGAATGTGCATCCTGTAGAGTGCTTTCACAGTTGCCAAAAGGGACATTTCCCTCACACAGACTTGCACACACACTAACCTCCCTCGACACACACTGGGCAATTGCAGGATTCAAACCCCTATCTAACTATGTTATGACACTCGTGACAGACGCATTAGCGGAGCGCGCTATTCGAATTACTGGGAGGTTTTTCTTCTCCTGCTGTACTTATAGGGTGCTGACATCATCCGTGCTTAGATAGGGGAATGTGCATCCTGTAGTGTGCTTTCACAGTTGCCAAAAGGGACATCTTCCTCACACAGACTTACACACACATCAACCTCGCTCACCCACACACACACAGACACACACTGAGCAATTGCATGGTTCGAACTCCTACCTACCTATATTATGACACTTGAGGGAGACGCATTAGCAGAGCGCGCTAACCAAATTACTGGGCATCTGGTCTGCACCTGCAGTATTTATAGGGTGCTGACATCTTTATTTCTACAGAGGTATGTACATCTAGTACTACCTGTCAGGTGGGGGATAGCATATATATGCATTTGCAGCCACCTACATCAGGGTCAGATATGCACATCGCACTGGCAGGTTATGTTCTATACCATGCTTCATGACCACCGGACTTGTAACACACAACACAATCAGTCCAGAACACCACGCCCACATCCAGGACACACACTTAGCTTCCCTGGGAACAGTGCCAGGATATGCAGGTGTTCACATACACCATTCCAGTTGTTAACATCAGGTACAGGCATATTGTGTGTGAGAACTACTCAGGCTTCTACCACTTTACCCTACAGCCACTACAATTTGTGGGTCCATGTGCTATGGCAGAACCACACACCACAGCCACATGGGGGAATACATATTGCACCTGTCCATCTGCAACATGGGTACTCACTGTTCCACACCAGAGGTAGACCATCATTGTTGATATATGACCATACCCACCTTTCCCTGGACATCCATATTCCATCCCCACCCCCAGGCAAGGTTGTCACTGCACACAAACTGTATTTAGCACAAGCAGACTCTACACTTGTGAAGACTGTGGTGGACGACTTCAAAGGACCCATGCTGGGGGACTATACTGGCCACTCAGCATAATCCTTGACAATTGCATTCTATGAGCATGTGTACGGTTTGCATTGATCATGCTATCCCACATATACCCATGACTGCTCCACAACAAGACACCTGTCAGGTGTACACCAGCCATATATGAGCCGTCCAACAGACAGAGTGAGCTAATACATTGCAGAGCTGTAGCCCACAGAGGGAGGACATCTGTGAACAGTTCCGGCATGACACTTCATTCCCACATAATCATCACAACACAGTGTTGACAGTGGAATTGTCCAGACAATGCAGATATGGCTCCCCTCAGTCTGTTATTGATGGCCACTTACTTTTAGAGATCCTCAGCAACCCTCTTCCAGCACACACCAACAACATGGCTGTGGCTTAGCACATTCAAACCCTGGGATCTCCACTGTGCCCCTGCTTGACAGAGGCACAGCTCACTAGCCTCACACATTGCCTTATGTGACCTACTTTACAGTGGCACAGTAGCCTAATGTACTGGGGATGCAGATGCCAAGCACACTCTGGCTGAGCTGTCATTCCCTAGGGCAACAAGCCTAGTATTGACCTCTACACCCATATGTTCAATTGTCAGATGCACAATATTTGTTGTGCTGTTCTACTGTTTGCAGGTCTTTATTGCCGTAGCATTCCCTGTTCCTATGACCAACTTGTGTATCTGTGGAAGATGTTTGCATATGACGGCGATCCACTATATCACTTATGTCTCTGTAGTCATTTACTGTGTGCACTGGGCAGATTGCTGCGTTGTGGTTGGTTCCTGGAATGACACTTACAAATACCAGATATGTGTGGCCAACTGCTAAACGGAGATATGGCCTAAGTGTGTGAGCATGCCCAGTTCATCCTTTCCATGGCATGTTGTCTGACATATGCCTCATTTATCAAAGTGTGCGAGCATGCCCAGTGTGAGCTTTCCATATGTTGCACTCTGAAGTCCACCACATATTTGGGTGTGTGTGAACTTCAACAATATCTCACGTTTATGGTTGTGTGTTGGGTGTCATGTTGTGTACTAACCGGCCAACTGCTTCATGTCTGCCACAACAGGGATTATACTGTGCCTGCAGGGATTGCATGGGATACTTTGCAGACAGTTGTCAACATACTTTCATAATGACCAAACACTGTAGTACCGTATAGTGTACTGGTTCAGTACTTTCACTGTGGTGGACAGTATCCTGGGCTTTAGTCCTATCACTGCTTGACATCTTCATAGTGAGCACAACAGACTGTGTAGGGGCCAGTTGTGCACATATGACCATGTTGCATTATGTTCAGATATGGACTACCTACACCAGGCTCGTCCAACATTGGTAGTGTATTCCACAACATAGGTGGACATTGGCAAACACTAGCAATGTTCCCTAGGCCATTTCTGATGCTAGTCACAGGGTGTGTTTGTCCTTCGACACACATTGTAACTGGAGTTTGCCATGACATATGTCATGATTAGTATACTGTGCCTCCGTCAACCTCTGACATAACAGTGATACCCAGGGTTAACCTACCATCTCCCATCCACTCATCGGGATTCCTCTTGAGGGGTGTCCATAGGTGACTCTCTGGCTAACCTGTACCGGGAGTTTACTCAAGAGTGGGGGTGCCTTCTGTGTTATGGATCATTCTGTACAGCTTGTCCTATGTATGTCAGTGCTGGGGTTCAGGTCTCTCATGTGCATAGCTCACTGCCATTCAGATTGTACAAGGTGCAGCATGTTCATTGATTCCAGGTTGGACATGGCTTCATACATCAGGCACAGCTTGCCTGTAGCTGGGCAGTATGGCAGTGTGTGGGGCTGCAGTTTGTTTACTCAGGCAACACATGGCATCTGTTCATGCTCTTTGCTACTCCTGGTGGGGTACTGTTGTGGACTTTACAGTTGATGGAGGTGTCTGCTGAGGTATATCCCACAGGGGCTATTGTAGTCAATTGTGACGCTGATGAAGGATGACTGCAGAGCCACAGTGACCTCCCCTTATCTACATCTGACAACCTTCATGATTGGGTGGGTATATGGTATGTTTCTGCGAGCACTACAGCCACATGTTTGTCCAGTGCATAATATCTATCACCTTGTGTCCCCAGGTCTCTCATTACATGTTAGGTATGTAATGGGTTAACACCTGTGTGGTAATTTGTGGGCACTTACTGTATATCCACGGTGGTTGTCTATACACAGTTCTGCAATTAGCTTGCTGACATGGCTATGGCTCCAGTTGTCTGTTTGTAGGTGGCCCTTTTGTGGGTTACTTGTGTCAGCTGGGGGTCGGATATGGTGGGCTGTTTGTACTCCTCTGCATACATGTTCAGTCACAGTCCTTCCATGTTGGCCTATACCTACTGGACATATATGCAGAACGGGGGGGGGGGCCCAGGACCACGCCTTGTGGGAAGCCACTCATATCTGCTTTGTAGTCTGACATGGCTGCAGCATGTCTGACCATGTCAGTTCTGTCCTTGGTCTGGTTTGAAACCCCTCTACTGACATAGGGGTATATATTTAAGCTGGTGAACATATCCATACTGAACTCGTAGGGTATTGTCTAGAAGCATATGCACGGTCCAGCTACGCTGTGTGGACCACATTGCCCTCATCAATGACTTTAATGACTGTTTCAAATGGGTCAAACATGTTTAGGGGCAGGATCTGCATTTACGACAGCCACACTGTGTAGGGTCCAGTATCAATAGGTCCACAATAGCATTATGTCTGCGGTACATACTGATCCTTTCCATAGCTGTGCAGACCAAGCTTGTCAGGATCCTGGGGTGGTAGTTTGCAGTATCCATTCAGGCAACACCTTTGTTGTGAAGGACCACTGTTGTTGTACACTGCTCTTTGGGTACATATCCTGTGGTAAGGCTGACATTGGGCAGTAGTGTGATTTGGCATTCCATTATTCTTGGAGTCCATGTTGGCCTCAGCCCAGGACACCATCACATACCTTTGCTGCTGTGTGTTTTGCTTTGCAGATGATGGCTGTTACCTCAGCATCTGCAATGTCAGGGGACCAGCAGTCTGCTGGGATAGATATTTTGCATTCTGTGGGGGGGGGGGTTTGCACTGCACCTGTCAGGTTGTATGTTAGCAATATGTGTGTGTGTTTGGTATGTTGTTTGTAATATCTGTGTGATTCGAAGCATATCTGTGGATTCCCAACATGGTTCCTACCATCAGTTAAGTAAGCCTTGTGATTATCCTTAGTGTCCTGTACAATTTGTATCTTCATAGGTTCATGGGTTCATACTAGGCTATCCACCCTAGGGCATTAGTAAGCCAAGCCAGAGTGTGTGTGTCTTTCGCCACCCCTTGCTATGTGACTATTATGGCCATTTATGATTTTCTTTACTGTGCCTCTGTCTGGTCGTGACACAGTGAAGACCCCCAGTATACATGTACGATCATCCATCCACTTGGCAATATTCCTGTTGAGGGGTGTCAGTGAGGGGCTCTGCCTAACATGGATTGGGATCCTGTTTCTGGGTGTGGGGAGCCTCTGGGTTAAGTATCTGTCCCTCCAGCACATCCTATTTCATTATGTGTTGAGGCTGACATCTGTCACTCTCACAGCTCCAATGGCTTTGATTTCCTGTGGTGGAGCATGTCCATTACTCCTGTGTTGGACATGGCCTTGTACAACAAACATACAATGCCTCTGTGTAGGCAGTCTGTGACTGCATTCAGCTGGGGTGTCTACAGTCAGGCAGCATATGACAAATATTTGACACCCTTTATCCTCTTGGTGGGGTACCTTTGAGGTCTTCCGAACTGCTGCAGGTGTCACGTACGGTACATCCCATATGAGTCATTGTACTAGATTATGGGTCTGATAAGGGAACAGTACAGGGGCACAGTGACCTCTGTTGATGTAGATGTGAATCCTTTCATGATACGGTATCCAATATCGACAATCTTCCTAGCCACATTGGCATTGTGAGTGCCACATGACAGATTACTGTCGACTTGTGTCCCTAGGTCCCTGATTACTCCTTGCATACATAATGGTTTACCACCTATGTGGTAATTTGTGAGTACCTTGTCTGGTATTTGGTGGGACATTCATACTGTCCAGTGTCTTCAAGATGTCTGGGTGGAGTTCTTGTGTGTGAGAGTGTGGTCTGTCGCATGCTACAGACTGTACAGCAGTTTTGACTACACTTAGGTGCACATGGGTGGTCTCCGCTGCTTTGTGCATTGTCAGTTACCTGGCCGTATGGGTGTCTGTGCTGCATATGGATACTCCCCCTCCTTTGATGTTTTGGTCCAGGTGTTGGGGCCATAACGCATGATATGTGGTATAACCTGGTAGTGCTGGTGTGCTATCACTAGGCTTGCAGCAGGCTTCTGTCACTGCACAGACATCAATGTTCTCCATACTGGGAAGTGCCTCAGGAGCATGCATATTGCAGTTTACACATCTGGCATTGGTCAGCATTACCCTTATGTTTCTTAAAACTTATGTTTTCTAGGGTGGTGGGTAGTCTTTTTGGCCTTGCCTACATACGGCTCTATGGAGGTGGCAAAGGCCTTATCCAGTATCCAGATGCACAGGGGTAACAGGTGCAAGCCATCCCTGGAACAGCAGCATGGCTTGTCATGCATGACATCTCAAGCAGACAGACATTAGACCCTCTTGGACTGACAGCTGTAACTGTGCCACCTGTTAAAGATGATCATTCTGTGTTTGTACTGTGGCATCATTCTTGGTGAGGGTTGGATGCTGCACACGGCCAGTGTCATACCAGCATGGGGTACATACTCAGAGAGCTCATCCATGTCTCTTTTCATGTAGTCCAGGGAGGTACATCTCAGGTCATTCACACCAGCATGGACATTGAATGCATCATATTTCTGCTTGCTTTGGGGTGACCTGCGTACTTGTGTTATGTGGCATATTGTGGCAGCCTACAGGCAGCTTACTGTACCCTTTCCCTTGTTCAGTCTGGTGAGTGGGACAGCAGTGTGTCTGCCTATATAGACACCTATTACAACTGTATCAGGCATGTTGTTTCTCCTTCTGGCCTGTGACTGTTTGGCACACCAGCTTTGTGTACTATGTGTTGCATGTGCTATGTTTGGAGGTTGTGGTTGCTTGGGATCTGCTTTGGAGGCTTCTGTTGGTATGGTGTGTTTGTAATTAGGGCCTCCAGGAATGTTTTTCTGTGTTTATGTGTTTGGTTTACAGTTGTGGTAGGTCTATGTGGGACTGGGTTAGTGGTGTATGTGGTTACCTTCTCCTCCTGACTAGTTTTGACAGTACTGAGTTGGGGGAGCTCAGCCTCCGGTTTGGATACATGGTTGCATCTATCACATATATTTGTATTTATTGGGGGGAGTTGTGGTTGTCTGTGTACTTGGGACAGGTGTCACATTGCCTCTGGATTCAAAGATTCTACTTGTTGTGGCTGGCCTTAGTGGATTGTATGTGTGGACATATTTTATTGCCATACTACTGATCAGTGATTACTTCCCTTTTTATGTTTGCTCTATCATGTGGTAGCTTCCTCATTCTCTTGCATGGTTTGGTAATGGCTGGAGTCCATCATGCCAGATGCCTGTGTGTATGGCATTGTGTCTTGTTGTTATTTGTGATTGCATACTCCAAGCATTCCTGGCTGTGTTCATGGAATGCCTGTATAACATGTTCTGCGGTGTATTCCATATTCTGCACTTGCACAGGGCCTTTCGTGGATTCCACATCGGTTTGGAGGGGTGCAACCTATGCTTTACACATGTTTGTCACTGTGGTATTCAGGCCAGGGACTGGGGTCGGGATGTGTATATCCAGTGTGATTACTCTATGGTCTGGTCTTACCAGTGAGGGATACACTTCTCATCTTGCCATCCAGTACACATGTTGCTGATTATCACATCCAGTATGCTTACCCCTCTTGTGGGAGTGGTACGTTGTTCCTGGGCATTTTGGTTTATGGATTCTGGGAACTTTTCTCCGACTGTGTTGGTGCTAGTATAATGCTCCTGGTGTATGTCTGGGTATTTTCAGTCAAGCAATATAATGTGGTTTGGGGGGCTTGATATATTAATGTATTCCAACATAGGCCAGGTGCAGTTCCTGGTATTAGGACAGTAGTCTGCAGCAGGCTATATACTGGGAGGCGGTTTTAGCCATTGGTGTTTGACCATGGCTAATCCATGCTGCTTCTTGTTGTGGTACCAACATGGGGGTGTAGTTATCCTTGACATTAATTGCTAGTCACCCTCCTTTTGTAGCTTGTTCCATGTTTTGTGGCTGTACAGCACAGTATGAGGTGTGACCTGGTAGTGTTAGGGTGCTGATGTGAGCCGTGACCCAGTTTTCTATTACAGGACTGATATCTACATTCTCCATACTGTGTGCATTTACACTGCACACATCTTGCTGTTTAGACTTCTGGCATTGGGTAGCATTACATCTAAGTTCCTATCCCTTGTGGTACCTATGAAGGTGGGTTTGTGTTTTGAGACTTACCTATTCAGGGCATGCTGTGGGTACTGACAGCCTTTGCCAGTATCCATGGGGCATGAACTGATAGGTGCACGCCACCCCTAGCAGGTGGTGCATCATGTCATGCTCTGCATGTCTTCCCAGCCTGAAACACATTGGCTCCCCTTTGACTACCTGCATTACTTCAGCCAGTTATTGCACTTGATCATCCTATCGTCATTTTGTGGCTTCATGCTTGGTGAGGGTGGATGTTAGTCAGGGTCCTCAGGTGTGCATATAGTACATGGTGTTACATTACTTAACACATGGCATTCATGCCTCAGGTGGTGCTGCAGGGCTGCCTCTGTCAGATGCGCATATTACACTCCCTGTACATGTTTGTGAGCAGGTCATGTCATTTTAGGCATCCATGTTATTATTTTAGTGAGTCAGAGGGGGAATCATTCCCAGGGTTCCTACTTAGCCAGTGTATGTGCTATGCGTTGCCTCTTTGCCAAGGCCAGGGCATACTGGGCACGCCTCCTTCTGCCTACTGAGGCAGGCTCGGGTTGTTCCTCCTCCGAGTCACGCTCTGCCTGTGATGGCCTTGGCAATGGTGGGGGGCTGTTTGGCCCAGCCCTATGCTGATCCTGCTGCAGCTGTTTTCACAAGATCATATTATGTAGCATAGCACATACCATGACAATTTGGGTACATGTAGTTGGTGTGTACTGCAAGGCTCCACCAGATGTGTCCAGACACTGGAACCATGACTTGAGCAGCCCAAACACACGCTCTATTACATTACGTGTTTGTGCATGTGCCTCATTATGGCGTTCCTGTTCAGGTGTGTGTGCGTTTCTGATGGGTGTCATCAGCCACGGCTGCAGTGCATAACCTGCATCCCCCACTAGGTGTCCATGTGGGATGTCCCCATTGGCAAATGTCTGGTACAGCTGCGTCAAATGCCAGATGTGGGAATCATGGTAACTCCCAGGGCAGCCAGCACACACATTCATTATTATGCCCTGGGCATCACACACGACCTGGCAGTAGATGGAGGGGAAGCCCTTGCGGTTAATGTAGGCCCTACCCCACTCACCGGCTGGTGCTTTGATGCATATGTGCGTGCAGTCTATTGCACCCACTACCTCAGGGTATTCCGCTATTTGCTGGAAGAGATGCATATTGCTGGCCAATACCTCACGGGCATTGGGGAAATATACATGATCACCGACATGTGCTGACATGGCATCCAGGAACTGGTGCAGTACACTGGAGGCTGATGCCTGTGATATCCCCATCATATCACCAGTTGGTCTCTGGAAGGTACCTGTTGCTAGTATTCTTAGGCCAACACATACCTTGGTTTCCACTGGGATGGGTTCCCCTCTGTTGGTTCTGTGTGTGAGGCGTGGCCTGCACAGCTCAACTATTTGCTGCAGGAGCTCTCTGTCCACTCTATAGTGCTCTACTATCTCCAGCTCATGTAACCCGTGGTAGTTGACCCTGGGCCTGTACACTTTTCTCCGTCTCCTCACTGTGGGTTGTCTGGCACCATCTGCATTGTCACCACCCTCAGCAAGTTGCCTATGTCTCATTATGACAGCTATGGCAGCCCCTAACATTTCTGCTCTGAGTGAAGCTTTTTCAGTTTTCACTTCTATTAGCTTACTCCTGTCTTGCAGTGTCTCTTGAGAGAAACATCCTGCACTGCTGTTTGCAGAGTTTTAAGTGCTGGGCTGGGCTACTATTCTGCCTGTGTAATTGCCTGATTCTAATTGTTTTCATCTGCTAGCTCCAGCAGTATTCCCTGCTAGCTTCCTACTAATTCTGTTGCTTCATTTTTCCTTTCTGTTTCCTCAGGGGGGAGCAGCATGCATACCAGCAGAAACACACTCACAGTGGCTTACACGCACGCACACATGCTTACACGGTTCAGGATCTGCCTATTCGGGTTAAAACGCGTGCACACCAGCGCAAACAGTGTTATAAGTCTGCCAACAGGCTCCTACATGCTCAGTCTGCCCTACACACGTTCACACCAGCACAAACAGTGTTAAACATCTACCAACACGCTCCCACATGCTCAGTCTGCCTTACACAAGCGCACACTGCCCTACTCGCTCTTCACGGCGTGCACAAGTGCGCATGCACGCCCAGCAAGAAACTTTAGTGTAAGTAATAGTGTACGCCTTCCATTTCTTGACTTTCCCAGACTTATCTTGTGGCACTCCTCTTTCCCTGATCTGTGTCTGTCATCTGTCATGTTACACTGACCTCCAATGAACTGCATTTCTTTCTACCATTCCCCCCTGTGATGTCACCTATCTCCTACTCTATTCCTCCCCCTTATGTATCTCTTACACTACTCAGACTGTGCTCATTTGCTATGTGACTGTGAGATTCAGTATCCTAACCCTCATTTACATGAGATTGCCTACTAATGCTTAGTTACATGTCTTACACTCAGCTTCCCCCCTTAGCAACCACTACACGGTGGCCATGTTGTTTTTGGTCTGCTGGTCCCTGCATTGTCATTCCATGTATTGCATAAAACCCACATTTGTGGGTTTATAACCTTCATTTTTATGTTTTATGCAGCGCAGCCCGTTTATTATATTTTTATTATTTTTGCATCGGGTTACCTTGCCAATGGCCACATATTTGGCCATTGGCATGCTGCCTGACACATATGCACCCTTTATTTGGAGCTGACATGGCTCCGTTGTGAATTTTGCAGAAACGTACTCAGTTGTCAACTGAGTACATTTCTGCAGCTAAAACGTCTCTTACATGGGCTGGTTTCTGCTTTGTGGATCACTAATATACCTCATTTGCATACCTTTCGGCTGCAAGTGAGGTATTTAGCATGTCCACGCCCAGTCCGTGTAAGAGACGTTTTAGCTGGTCTCTTACACGGAGTTTAGGGCTGTTCCTGGATCGCGAGGCTTGCATGGAGTGTTACACATCTCTTACACTCCGTGCAAGCCTTCGTGAATCCTGCCCATTGTGTTTTTTTTTTTTTTTTTAGGGGGGGGGATCATGAGTTTTGAATCATATGGCATGCCTTGTAGAGGTAACAGCAGAACGTAATAAAAGACTGACAACCCATGCTGCATACCTTCATTTTATAACATGTTCCTCATTCTCATCTAAGGAAAGAACTGATATGTTAAAATGGGTCAACTTCAAAACATTGAAATCTCATAACACTGAACTTCAAAACACTGAGACCATAACATTGAAAACCCAAACACTGGAAACCCAAAACAACGAAAACTCAGAACACTGAAACTTTGCATCATAAGATTAAAAAGTATAACACACATGTAAATAACATCCCCTGCACCTATAACAACAACATAATAACAAACACACTTTTTATTTTGTTTCTACAGTGGGGCAAGCCCCCCCGCACCCCTCGTAAATTAAATATACCAACTCCAAGATCGCACTACAGTGGAAAAAAGTTAATTTCCTAACCTCACTGTATCTCGATCACCATACAAAATGTAAACATCTAAATCACTTACCTGTATGGCCTAAAAACACATACAAATTGGCAAAATAAACACTTTTCCCCTACTCACGTCTCCCAGCACTTCTCACAACACTAACTTAACTTCCATAAAAGCAAAACATCCATATGTTTCCATTCGGTGTGGTGATCATGTTACAGTGGGGTTAGGAAATTAACTTTTTTCCATTGTAGTGCGATCTAGGAGTTGGTATATTTAATTTACAGGTGGGGGGTGCAGGGGGGATTGCCCCCCCTGCAGAAATAGCAAAGAGTGTGTTTCTTACTTTGGTGTTGTTATAGGTGGGAGTTGATGTTATTTACATGTGCATTGTAGTTTTCTATGTTATGATGCACACTTTCAGTGTTCTGAGTTTTCATTGTTTTGGGCTTTTGATGTTATGCTCGGTGTTTTGAATTTCAATGTTATGAGATTTTAGTGTTTTGAAGTAGGCCCGTTAAAGTCACTAAATGCCAGTCCATAATCAGTTCAGCAGTTAAAGCACTTGGTAAATCAAAGGATGCATAAAAATGAAGGTAAGGGGGCTACTTGTATATCCTGAAGGAGCTAACTAATGGGGTCCCATTGTACACTGTACTGTAGCCATTTATTGGACTATGTTTTTTTCAAATACAAAATGTGGGGAATGAGCTCTGGAAAACCAAATATGCTGGAGATTCAACACAGGTAGCACATTTACTTCAACAAATGATGCTAATATTTTCTAAGCTGGCTAGCAGGAAACTATTTCTGTCAACTGTCCAGATTTCCAGAGAATGTCCAGATTTTTTACATCATATTTTTAGTCTTTTGTCTTTTTCTCATAAAATTTTTGATTTTCTGACAAATCATTGAGAATTGAGGCCACTACACAATAACAGGCATTTGAGTTTCAAATTCCATATCCTTAGAAAATGCATGCCAATGCAAAAACTGTTATTCTAGCAAATTTCTATGTTTACAAGAGCAATATTTAGAACCTGTTCCTATTTTTAGGCCTTTGTTCCCTCATTATTTTTGGTTTTGTCCATATTTCTTGCACTAAAAGGATAAGATGCATGTAGGAAACACACTGGGTACTGTATTAATGGCTTCACTGTAAGCAAGCAGTAACATTAAACAGCTTAGCAAAAAGGACATGGATAATGATTTAAAAATAGACACTGAAATAATAAAACATGACTCCATATTAAAGATTAATGGACAATGGTAGACAAAAGTTGACTATTGCACATTTGCCAAAGTCAGAAAATCAAAATTTGTAGCCCATCTACTTTTAAAAAGCAAATATAGTCTCACAAGTAGATAGTTTTACTAATGTCCATAGTGCTGCATTTTGTAGGCATCAAACAGGTAATCTAAAACAACTTGAAACATATAACTTCTTACCTGAAGTAAAAACAATAAAAACAGAAAGAGAAGCTTCAGGAATATTCATTATATTCAGCTTCTTGTAAACATAGATCATTGAGGCATATGTCTGATCTGTTTCCATTTAAAAGGCATTGTTTGAAAAGCTTCATTAAGATAGCTTAACACCACACAACAGAGCAGAAATTGTAATGCTAAAAATAAATGTCAAGGTGGATATGCACTCCGAGATTCAAAAAATATTACCAGATGTGGGAATCCTTAACATAGTCATTTTTGCACTCATAGTAAGCCTTTCTGATTCTTAGGCCACCCTACTGCAGAGGCTTCCCATTAGCAGAAACATCAACACAAAGGGCAGTCCTGTTGGCAGAGCTGCATGCTCATGCAGAAATATTGAATGGTGGCTTACACTAATTCGCTTTGTGCGATCTCCTGGAAATGCCAGCAGCTCACAATTTACAGTGACATTTTTTCAACATCTTATAAATAAACTTGCCCTAAAATCAAACGTTGGTTTCGGAAGTTCTTTTGCAATGATTTGTGCCCCTTATCCCTTGATCTAAACTATTACTACTGGAATCCTGTTCTGTATACAACCAAGTTATCAGTAATGCAGAGGAGTATTATTGTATTCACTTCTACTTCGTCTGCCCTAAGCTTTCTTATTTTCTTCACTACACATAATTAGCATGTATCCTTGCATTCTGTCTGCAATTGCCTCATCATTAAAATTGATAAAATCAGCTTATTTAGTTCTTATATACCCATCTAATCTTATTTGTTTAGTCCCTGTTTCTCTTCTTAGACCTTGCTGTTCTCAAAGAAGGGCTTCTGTAGTCTGCACAAATGATCACTCATAAAACTTTCTCTGTCTCTTTGTCTCCTGTAATGTCCACTCAGTTTCCTTGCAATCTGTCTGTTCTGTTTCTTGTTTCAGATTGCCATGCTGACTGAAAGAGTAAGTTAAGTCCTGCTGTGGATGAAGCAATGCAACCACCACACAGATCTCTGTTTTACAATCCAAACATATTCCTTGCTGTGTGTTAAATGTCTCTGCTCCCTCTCTCAGACTCACTCTCAAATTCGTATAGGCCATTACTTCTCTGAAAAATTACTTCTAATAGGGTCCTCAAAGATCATACAGTAGTTTAACACTCTCACCAGTAGTTTCTACCTTAGCACATTTCCTCAGCTTCATACTTTCTGTCTCCATCTCTTTCTCTCACAGACATCATCACCATTTTTCTATTTTCTTACTACACACTCTTGGAAGCCATAACATTACTTTTGTAGTAATCCTCAAAGATCTTCTGTTGTGTCTACTCTAGCAGTGTGCATCATGGCAATCCACACATTTCCCTTGACTTGACTGCCTACATCTCTCATAGACTCAGTGATACCACAGCAAACAACATGTTCCATTGGCTTTAAATCCCATTCGTCCAACAAGCCCTTACTTGTCTATATTATATTTACTACAGTGGTTAATAAATGTTACCTGCACTGTCTCCATCAGTACTGACCATGTTTTTGTTGCCATTTCTTACCACTCTCTTTCCCTTCAAAACTCCTTGTTATCCCCCAAATAATCAAAACTGGGAGCTATAAGACATATATTTCATAGCCATAATGTACTACAAACATGTGTACACACACACACACACACACACACACACACACACACACACACACACACACACACACACACACACACACACACACACATACACACACACATCTCTCATCTCTTAACTTTCTCAGTACAGCATATCACCTCCAAATCAGTGGACTCTCTTGTTCATTCCAATAAGAAATTCCCACTGATGAAATAAAATAGCTCTTTTTTATTGTTAGTTACATATTCCACAGTAATTTGACTAGTTTAGTTTTAATTATTACAACACTTAATAAGAACAATTTTATTAACTTAATTTACTCAGATTACTTCTACTCTTCTAAGTTAGCACAGGTCCTGTCACACCTTTTGCCCTTTTAATGAACAACAACGTGGGAGATAATGACCCATTTGCTGACTTACATCTCTTGGCTTTCTCTGTAGTCTGTCAGTTTCTCAGTGATGCCTGTCGTATTCACCAAGTGTTTCCTATTTCTTAAACTGCCAGCTTCTCACTGAAGCCTACCATATTGGTATGTCTCACAATCACACGCTCTTCTTTTTAGGGTAAGGCTGCAGTTCAAGAGGTCAGCTAGATACGAAGTATCTTGACTTAACTTGCTTTCAGTAAATGCTTGCATCGAACTTCCTCTTCTTATATCAACAGACAGAATATAGAATCACACTGTTTCAAAGCTGAAAGCCGCATCTTGATCATGGGATTTGCTATATTTGTATATGTTAAGCAGCAACGATCTTCCCAATTAGCTGATATAACTTCGAGAAGGACCTTCTAACAAGATAATAAGACAGCAATTTTGTAGATACTGTAACAATAATTGGTTAAAGATCTGTAAGTTTGCTGAAGATGACATTTACTATGGCTGTGTTTTCTCATTAAGAAATAATGACTGGCTTAGCTGCTGTAATGACTATCCATGCATATGGTCTTTCCTTTTCCTTTGCAGTCTGAGTCATGGTTGAAAAAATTTCCTTCAAAAACAAATTCACTTATGCACTTAACAGGCAATTGAATGCATGTTAAGTTTTGTAGGTCAGTCTATGTTCCTGTCCCAAAAAGGGTAATGCTAAGTAGAGCTCAAATTATTAAAGAGTTGTAGTTGTTTCACATATTATTAAGGTAATTCAAGATCTTGCAAGTTAGACTCCAATATTATATGAACAGAGGACTGTCATACGCAGATTTGTTTTAGTAGAGGCAAAGGTGTCAGAGATTAAATTTCAAGTCTTCACTGCATAACAGAGAAAGCAAACCAGTTCCAGAAAAATATTTAATCCTGCTTTACTGACCACTCTAAAGCCTTTGATTGTGTGGACCATAACAAACTGTAGGAAGTTGTTAGCAAAATTAAAATATTAGGTAATCTTATTTGTCTCTTGAGGAATATGTATGCAGAAAGTTGAGTTGTGTAAGTAAACTTACCATAACTGTAGATGTTTGAATGATAACTATGGCAGTAGCCAGAGTTATATGCATTATATCCTGCCTTGAATATAACAGCCAGCCAGATTTCAAACTTCAGGGCACCTTCAACATGTACAAGCTGTCAGTCAGTTTGAGCAGAGCTGAGTAAAATGGTAAGTTTGGATGTCAAGCCCTAGCTTTCATGACAACAGAGATTTGGAGGCTAAGCTCTGAAAGGATAATGCTATGAACAACAAAAAAATGAAATTCCACACCCTGGGATAAACAACACAACAAAAAGAGGGTCTGGGGGAGTGTACAGCTACAGTAGTAGTGATCATTCAAGCATCTACTGTTACGGTAAGTTTACTTGCACAAGTGTACTATGCTTATCATGTTGATCACTGCTGCAGCAGCCTTAGCTATATGGGTAGATTACCATAGCTTACAAAATTAGGGAGGTAGAAGGGATATGGTCCAGAAGCCTCTGGAGAATGGTCCTAGCAAAGCCTGATCTAGACCTGGAGAAGAAACCAAGCTTTTAGTGCTTTGTAAAAGTATGTACAAAAGTCCAAGTTGCAGATTGTAGAATGCTTCTAGAATCCAACCCTTTCCAAAAAGCTATAGATGAAACTAAGACCCTTGTAGAGTGGTTCTTAACCCTGTCTTGAGTAGTTTCATTGTGGTGAGTTTGACAAAAGATAATAGCCTTAGATAACCATTTGGAAATAATCTGTTTTGGCATACGTTGTCCTTTCTTACCTTCACATGAGAGGAATAATTGATCCGAAAATCTGAAGGATTTAGTTCTGTAAAGATAGTACCGAAGATATCTGTGGACATCCAATATCTGTGGACATCCAAGGTATGGGAATATCCTTTCTCCAAGTTCAGAAAAAAATGAGGATATGGATAGTTTGGCTTAAAGTAAACTCAGATACCAATTTAGGCATAAAGGAAGGCTTAGTTCTGAAATAAACCCTATCCCTGTGGAAAATCTGATAGGGTTGACTCACCACATGAGCTTGCAACTCAGATATCCTTCTTGCAGAGGTCAAAGCAATCAGTAAAACTGTTTTTCCTGTAGGGAACCTCAAGTCAGCCAGGTTAGCTTGTTCAAATGGAGCTAGTCTTAGCTTCTCAACACAAAATAAAGATCTCAAGGAGGGGCCACCAGTTTTTTTTGGAGGCATCTAATCATACTTCTCAACTTCTTAGTACAAGAAATCCAGGAAAAGCCTAAAATGATGAGGGAGACAAATGCACAAAATGGGGACAGATTTTAAATATTGCTCTTAGAAAGTTGTTAGAATAACAGGATTTGTGTTAGCATGTATTTTCTGAAGGATATGAAGTCTGAAACTCAAATGTATATCATTATTCAGTGACCTCAATCCTAACTGATTTGCCAGAAAACCACAAATTTTATGAGGAACAGACAAAAATATGAGTCAATAAACTAGATATTTTGCAAATATGTGGACAGTTGAGAGGTATATCTCATACAAAATGCAGAAACGTAATATAAAGTGTGTTTGTTAGGTGGTGGTGTAGGTGGAGAGGATGTTATTTACATATGCATTGTAGTTTTCAATGTTATGAAGCACACTTTCAATGTTCTGAGTTTTCAATGTTTTGGGTTTTCAATGTTTTGGGATTTCGATGTTTTGGTCTCAATGTTATGAAACTCAACGTTATGAAATTTCAATGTTATGAAGGGGACCCAGGCAGACATGCTGAAATGGATGGTAAATGAACCTTGGAGGAGTAAGAAAGGCCATAGGATAATCATTCACAAAAATATTGTAAAACAAAGATCAACCAGCCCTTAGTGGGTGCTGATTATGTTTTTGGCATCAACTAAAAAAAAAACTTTCCCATTTACTTATATATGATTTTGTATTCGCAGGCTTTGTTGCCTCCATTAGTACCTGATGCATCAGTAAATAGGTGCCTAAAAGGGATTAAGACCCTATCATTCAGGTAGCCATCAGTAAATAGGTGGCTCAAAGGGATTAAGACCCTATCATTCAGGTAGCCAACTGAAGCTGATTGAGGTCAGGGTGTATCAAATACTCCTGTTCTTATGTGAGTAGATCAAATCTGTGAGGAAGCTTATGATAATTACTCCTGGTCATTTCTAAAAGAAAGGAGAATCACTGTTGCCTGGACACAGGGAATGGACCACAATGATCTTGAAGGATTCCTTCTGAATCTTCAGATATGCCCGAGATATCAGTGGAAAGGATTGAAAAGCATACAGAAACATTCCTGTCCAAGGAAAAGAAAAATAATCTGTCTTCCAGGACTTCTTGGATGTAGTCCAGGAGCAGAATCTTGCCAGCTGATTGTTCAGAGAGGAGGGAATAGATCTGCTTGAGGAACTTCCCACAGATGGATCAAGTCTTGGAAGACCCCATGCTCTGGTTTCCATTTATGAGGATCTGGCCTTGTCCTGCTCAGCTTGTCTGCCATGCAGTTTTTCTCTGATAGTATGTAGGATGGCTGTAGAGTGAGATTGTGCTTTAAAGCAACATCTCAAGCTAGCATGACTAGTCTGCAAAGGGGGTGTGACCTGGTTCCCTCTTGCTTGTTGATGTGCAACATGACTGTGGTATTGTCTGTAACAACTTGTAGAGGTCCCAGGGACCAAAGGTGACTCAGAGAGTTGAGTGCCTTGATCTGTACAAGCACTGCACATTTGTCACAGAATTGCACTAGACCTGTCTGGTAAAGGGAAGCTGATCTAGGGCTTAGAATAAACATCTTCATTGGTCCTTTTGAATCTTTTGAAAGTTTTTTTTTTTTCAAGTTTTTAACTTCTGGTGGAGGGAAGAGAAAGATGTAAATTAACAACTAGTATATTCCTGTAGTCCACATTACTTTCTTAGTCAGTGCTGTTATCTGTACCTTACAAGTCTTACTACACTACCCTATAGCCTTAGTTTGGACAGTGATATGGCTGTCGTCATCATTATCAGCATTCAGTTCAACAACATCTCCTTCTCAGATATCCATGCTTACTCTCACTGGCTTCCTGCTTCTCTGGGCTGCCTTTGTGCCTGGAATGGAAAACAGGAAGTGGAGCTCTAAACAGTGTCCCCATACACAAAAGAATAGGGGATCTTTATTTACATAATCCGTAAGTATTTACACAATCAATAATTATTTGCATTGCCTATTTACATTATATAGACATATTCAGCTGTTTACAATTTATATGTACACTATTTATAAATCCCATCCTCTTTTTACATTTTATTTTGTGATGACTCTGCATTGGCCCAGTAATCAAGGAATCTCAATCCTCACCACTGACAACAGTGAGGGATGTGCACAATGGGAGGATTACGAGTACACACACAGTAACATACAATTTCCCTTAAGAGCATACAGAGGTCACTGTCAGTCTGGGACTTGTTTTTCTCTCACTTTCTCCAGATCACTAATAAGACTCCCCACTGGCACAGCTATAGAGTTGAGTCCTTAGCCAGGATTCCAAGTCAAGTTCTCTCAACACTCTCTCTGTTCAACCAGTGTTTAGTGTCCCTGCCCAAGTAGCTGATATGCACACACACTTTGAGATTGGATTTATACACAAACATGCACCTGGGAAAGGCTGGCACAGGTTTACTAGCTATGTCCCCTTCTGCTCAGACCATAAGGTAGTTATCATTGCCACCAGAACCGCTTACCAGCTAATTTAAGGCCCTTCCCAAAGGGTGATCAATCCTACTGTGCGATGTTACTATAAATCCAAATGGTAAGTGTGACCAAGACTTGCAAGGCTTTTTAGGAGTGGCCTGTACAGTGTCATCAAATACATATGCAAGTACTCTAAGACCTTAAATATGTCTCACAAATATCAGCCACAAAGATAGGTTTAAATATATTTAATAATAAATAAAAGTGAAAAATTATATGGTGCTGCTTACTGTGATGGATTTGAAGTCTTCTAAGACACTCAGTCTTGCTGGCTGGATTCTGCTGAAATCAAAGTCTGGTTATATTTGCATTCACAGTCTGTTGCATACAGAAACTTGCAGAATATACACTGATGAGAGAATATACTTTGCAGCATCAACATAGAGCAGTAACAAATAACTTTTTATAATAAACCAAATGGACTAGTGTTGCAGCTTAAAGTACTGTTCCACTTTACTTCTCATATAGTACAGATGATGTGAGAGATATAACATTTGCCTCGAGTATACAAAATGTTACAGGAACAAAAGAACTCCACCTTTTTAGAGTGGGGATCTCATGAAGAGGAGGCATTTTCATAAATAAAAATAAAAATAGAACAAATTACAGAATTAATAGCACCGACACTAAGGTTACCATTTGTGTTACAAGCAGCAGCAGGGAAAAAAACACTGTCTGGTACTACTACAGGAATGGCCACATGGTAGCAACAACAGAATGGAAAAAACATTACGCCCAGTCACTTTCTTTAGCAGGAAAATGACTTCAGTGGAACTGGGCTACCATCCATGTATACAGCAATTATTAGCCATTTACTGGGGCATTAAACAAACTGAATATTTGACCATATTTTCCAGCATTATAGTGCAAACACCACATCAAGCAGTAAAACTCTGATAGACAATTTTGAAATGAATTAAATTACAGATAGTATTAGTCAGGCAGTCATTGCAAAATGGATGGCACTTTTTGGAATGACAACTGTTATTATACAGACGGGACAAATACTATTTGCCAAACCACATGGGATACAAAGGAAAACAGCATAACTGTTTGGAAAGGATAATATCACATGAGGTGCAATTTTTACCATCTGATTTTGATCACTTTCAGCCATCCATCTTTGTGGATGGAGCACAATATTGGGACCAGGATTTGCCATAGTTCCAGAGAATTCACAGCTGTGTTCTCCTGAACTAATCAAGTTATCAGGGCATATGTTAGCTCAAACAGCTGAACTGGAGGCAGTACTGTATGTGCTAAAGTATTACAATCCTATTAACATTTTTTTCAGATAGTGCTTACGTAGTAAATTCTTTAAGACTGCATATGGAAACCTGGGTAAGACGAGGATTTGTGGATAGTGTAGGTTAACCATTACAGCATGCTGAAGTATTAAAAGACATATATAAAGTTATAACAATGTCAAAACAACACGGACAGTATAGCATCTTAAAAGTAAAAGCACATCAAAAGCCAACCAGTAAAACTTACAGATTAAATGTGTTAGCTGATACTTTGGCAAAACAAGCAGCACAAAATGGAAAAGAACTTCCAGAATATGAGTATGCCAGTGTAGAAGCTAGTGTCATAAAAGAGTTAGATAAAGAGTCAGTAGAAAAATGCCTTGTAAATATACAAAAACAACAGAGCTTAAAAGAAGAAACAGATCAATGCAGATTAGCAGGTAAACCACCAAAGGAGTACTATGCATATACCACCTCCAAAGGGTTGCAGTGGCCATATGTACAATTTCAGTTGGCACACAAGTTGGTCAAGTTAAATCACCAAATACTGGGCAATATAGGAACTGATAAGTTATGGGCAGTTGTAAAAGAAAAGTATTGGAACCCAAATTTAAAAAAGGTCTGCAAACTGATTATAGAAGAATGTTTAATCTGTCTGCAGGTAAATGCTAAAAGCAAAAGGCCTCAGTTTGATCGAGTACAGCCAGTGGATGGGGCATTTTATGCAGTTCAAATAGATTATGCAGGTCCATTACCAACAACAAAGGGAGGTTACAGGTATCTACTAGTAGTAGCGGACGTTTTTTCAAAATGGGTAGAAGCAATTCCTACCAAAACCATGACAGCAAAGGCAACAGCAGAAGCTATATGGAAAAATATTTTCTGTCATTGGGGATGGCCACGTGTCATAGAGGCAGACAATGGCCCACAGTTTGTTAGTGATCTCATTAAACAAATGTGTAATTTGATAGGCATACAGCAAAGATTTCATGTACCATACCATCCACAATCTAATGGCATTGTAGAACATATGAATCAGATATTAAAAGAATGTCTAAAAAAGGCATGCTTGGAAAAGGGCAATACATGAGTACATCATCTGCCTGGTATTTTAATGGGTATTTGAGTGACACCAAACAGCAAAACAGGTATTTCCCCATATGAAATAATGACAGGCTGCAAAATGCCCATACAATTACCATTTGACCCAGATTTACCTAATGGTAGGCCCATGCTAGAAATCAGCAAACATCAGGAATGGCTAAAACAACTTACTGTTGTATGTATGTGAGTATAATGCAAGGTAGCAAGTGTTCCATCTTTGGAAAAAGGTGCCAATATTATCAGCTGAAGAAAACCTTCCCAGTGGAACCAAAGTATTGGTGAAAACATTCCAAACGGAAGGACAATGGGCTAGCAATTGGCAAGGCCCTTTTGAAGTAGTTGAACAAATTAGAGCATTAGTTTACAAAATCAAAAGAAAAAAGAAACAGAACAATGTTGGTACATAAAGATCAACTAAGAATGATCAAAATAGTGAGCAATGTAAATCTGATTAAATATATTCTCTTGTAGGTTTCCATCAGAGAAAACCATAATGAAATTGACATGGTTTAAAGTGCATCCTTTTGGACATCCAGTTTCGGATGACCAAAGGCAAAATGATTCAACAATGGAATTTCTATTTAAAGGATGTTTTTTAAATTGATAATAGCTATCATACTAACTATTATTGTATTGATTAGTATTAAAGTTACATAAGAGACAGAGTAAAGAAATGTGGAAAAATGAACAAGATTGGTCACCATCTTTTAACACTTTTTTAGCAAGAGAATGTTGGTATGCAAAAAACATGAATGTTTCTAATTGTTGGGTATGTAGTTTAATACCACAAATAACAGGGGCAATGCCTCTAATACCTATTCCACTAAATTATCTTAGTAGTTGGAGGGTATTAATAAATGCAACAGAAGATCAAGTCATAAATGTACAATGATGTAAAGTAAGAGTACAGTTATCTGCAGTAGTGCAGGGGATCACATGTTTTCAACAAAATGGAACTGCTCCAGTGGGTAATAGCAATTGTATTTAAACAATTGAAATGATAAATTTTCACAACCACATACCAGTACGTGGAGTATATTCTCGTGGTTTTCCTATTTTATGCCAAATTAAGGGTCAGTTAATATTAAGTGACACAGCAGTATTTCATTTTTCACAAAATGATAAAAATGAGTGTAAAACCAATATTACATGTTGGCGAATTAAAACAGATAAAGACTTTACAGTTGTACATGATAAAACTCCTACTATGGGGCAAGTAAATAGCAATCTGGTAAATAGCAGTCTTGCTCTATCAGATGGATTATATTACATCTGTGGTAAATATGCTTATAAATGGTTACCAAAGGGATGGGATGGCACCTGTTTTATAGGATTAGTGGTACCAGCAATGCATCATGTAAAAGAGTTACCAAAAGGAAGCATTAGAAATGCAAAAAAGAAAAGGGATATATTACCTGTGATTGAAAGTCCAGAAAATCAAGTAGACAACTTAGATACATCATGTATATATCATCAAAATCTTGATTATATTAAATTAAAATATATGGATTTAGGAGACGATGTAATCCCTGGAGCAGATATTTTCCCTTGGTACAGGGCTGCAAAAGCCACATGGGAGCTGAGAAAACTATCTGAACTAGTTGAGGTATTGGCAAATGCCACTTTCAATGCTGTCTTTGACATTACTGTCGAAATGACAGCAATACAAACTATGGTTTTGCAAAATCAAATGGCATTAGATTACATATTAGCATCCCAAGGGGTACATGTGCTTTAATAGGAGAACAATGTTGTACATTTATTCCAGATAAAACAGAATCTGTAAAAGCACATTTAGAAGTGATTGCACAAGTGTCTCAACATACTAGAAAAAACTGGAATGATGTTTGGAGTGAATGATTTAGCAATCTATTTACAGGATGGACAGAAAAAAATCACTGTATTTTTAATTTCTTTTATTGTTATTGTAATGCTTGGCTGCATATTATTTACATGTATTACAGTCTGCTTATCAAAAGCTAGTCAAGTTACTGCTGTTAATTGTCATAATGAAAAAGTATTATCAAATAATGCTGAATTTATTTCCCTAGTTTAAAATAAAAAATAGGGAATTGTTAGAGTGTGTTCAACAATATACTAAGGTTGAAAATAACTTTGCTACACATATGCAACATGAAATGTAGAAATAGAGTTCAGCAATATGTGATTAGCATCCATACTAAATGACCATGGCTTGGAAAATAAGGAATCTGCTGAATGGACATTATTTCCTTACAAACAGGATGTATGCAAGAGCAAAAATGCAAAATCTGCTTTTAAAGAACACTGTGACAATCTGTTTCCTTAAAAACATGTTTTTCTGCATATAAAAATAATGGATACAATATGTTTCCTTAAACAACAGGACATGTTTCTGCATATAAAAATAATGGACACAATATGTTTCCTTAAACAACAGGACATGTTTCTGCATATAAAAATAATGGACACAATATGTTTCCTTAAACAACAGCACATGTTTATGACACTGTTACAACCTGTTTTCTTGGCACAAGAACAGATGTTCTTATACAAAAGACAAAAAAACAGGATGTTCACACTGTCATATGCAGAAACATGTCCTGTTGTTTAAGGAAACATATTGTATCATATGTGTAGCAAAGTTATTTTCAACCTTAGTATATTGTTGAACACACTCTAACAAAAAGAATAAGACAATACTCAATCAACACAGTAACTACAGAGTTCAAAATCACAGGAACTATTTTAAAACAACTTTGCAGGACAGTCTCAAATAAATACAGACAACATCTAAAATAATCTTTACTATATTCCTATCTATAGCTAAGAGATAATATGCCCTTAATAACTTACTTACAGAGCAACACGCATGAAGAAGGGCTGAATGGATGTTTCTAGGTCCTAGACAAGATACAGAATTCCAAATCTCTCTCTGAGAGAGTTCTTAAATTAATATCAGACATTGCTGCTGGGTCAGCATGGATGACATCACTCTTTGTCAACTGCCTTCAGTTTAAACTAACACTCTGTGTTAAAAATACACATCTCTCAGATGTTTGCTGAGAACTGGAAGTCATAAAACAATTAAACACATTTACATTTTAGACCTAGTAATTACTTCTCTCCAAGACAATAGAAAAACCTCTAGCTCTAGACATTGTGTCTGCTTCACTGAGAGCTAACATAATTGTAAAACACTTTAATTTCAACTTATTTTCTTGATGTTTTGTAAGTTAACTCTGTATGTTCCAGCTTCTACTATTAAAACATACATTTGCACAGGTATATACTTTATATATATATATATATATATATATATATTAATATTTCTGTTCTTTTCCAGTAGGGTACACTGTGGACACATCCTTGAAGCTCAGTACTGTACAAACCCTGTTCAACACACACTTCTACACCATTAGTTTAATATACAAATAACATATAGTTCTCTTACATTTGTAAGACAAGCATATGAATCATGTTGATATTCACAAATGACATATGATTATTTACAAAATTCCAGGTAGCTGGGCTGGCAGTGTCAAATACTTCACCATATAAAACATATACTTATTACTTTTTTGACCCCCCCACTCCAGTTTCCACAACCAGAACCTTAGTTTTTTTCAATATCATTGCCAAGTCCTATCTTTCATTAAACATAATTTCCTTAATTCTCTGGTTCCAGATCATCCATAATATAACAACATTTTTATTATGATTTTCAACCTATTTATTACTTTTATTACTACAGTATAAACAAACTTGGTCTTTTATACTTTTATATGGTGTATTTGCCTTCACTGGTAGTTTTTGTATAGATAATCTCCATAAAAAGTCTTGACCTTCTATATCTCATTTACATCTTTTTATTATTGCAGTAATAGCATTTCTTTTCTCAGTGTTTAACTCCTTCCAAGGATATATCCTATAATATTTTTTTCATAACATTATGGTACCATTATTTTCTATTATTCTCAAATTCTTTCATATTTTTTTCCACAAGATAATCTTATACTGATAATTTTCCATTTCCTTATTACAGCAACTCCTCCTTTTATTAATTAAAAAAAGTCAACCATTTCATTTTAAATTTTACACATATTTTCATTAGTAAAGAAACCTCAGTGTCTTTTACATGTTTCATTACAGTATATATATTTAATGATGACATATACACTGTAGGGTTTATTATCCCTAAACCTTCTTTTTTTGTTTTCCACATATAAACCTCCTCTTTCCACAAAGTTCAACCTTGATCCCCAAATGAAAGAAAATATTATATTATATACATCTCTAAGTTAAAAGGTATACTAAAAATACTGGCTAAATAAGTAATCTTCACTAACTATGCAGAATTTATTAAGTATACTTAAATCTTAAGACTTCCAAAACACCCCTGATGATTAAAAATAAATCTTGAACTTTTTTACCTCTTGTACCAAATATTTACTCATTAACAACATTATCGACTTTTTTCTGGCATCCTTTTTGTAATATATTCATAAAGATCTTATAATCCATATTATTTAGTACAATTGATCTCCAATATTGTATTTCTTGCTTCTCTCTTTTTTTCCGTATGAACATAATTGCACCTCTACTTAGCTCCTTATACATAAAACCTTTATTCAACCATTCATTTAATACAGTTATAAATCTTTTTTTTTTTTTTGTACTGTCAAATTTTTAAACATGTTATATTATTTTCAGTCCGGTCCTGCAGTTGAATCTAAATTAATTTCTTTATTAGCTGTTCAATTCTTCTATTGTTATATATTTTTCTAAGTCCTTATTTTCCATGTCAGAAAATGTATATACTTCCATTTCTTCTGTGTTTTTGTTCTTTGCTCTTTAAATAATATCTTAATATGTTCTTTTGCTATATTCATAATCCTCTCTTCTGTACTATGTTTCCTTCCTGAAGAATCTTTCATTTTCTTCATTACACTGTTATTCTCTTTAATTACTTTACTTAAATATGGTGCAATCTCTTCTGTTTTCCTTTAAAAACATATCTTTGTACAATCCTGTCAGACTGTCAACAATAGCCAGAAATACAAAGACCTCCCAAGTGTACACACTCCCAAAGAATGTCCAGGTCTTGTCATCATATATAAGGCCTCTTACACATAAAATGTCTGGCAGTCTGATACCTAACTGGGATAATATTACAAATTACGTCACTAAGTAATGATATACCATATTTCTATGCCTCTGACTGCATGATATATGGACAAAGTTTGACATACTCTTGGTCAGAGGCCTAAACACAGATCCAGGATGGAGATATTGCTGTTATAAACGTAGAAAGTAGCTGGTGTAGGTCTAATCCTATCACCCCTGTCACACACAGTGCAAATGTAAACATCCCACACTCTGCTGTGTCTAGCCCTGAATCCTGCCTGTCTGTACAATCCCACTGTCTGCAACCAATATAATGTAGCCAGTCACACTACCCTCCTGTAGACTTTACATATCACTCTTAATGGTACTTGTCTGTCACAAATAACTCCTGACACCCCTCCCCACCACACACAACCTTTCTGTACTCTCTCATACACCTCTCCCCCACACTGCCCATGACTTTGAACTGGTGTTCCCAAGTAGTTAGACCTATCCACCTTCCAAACTGTACACCCTGCATTCTCACCTTTCCTCTATCCCCCACCCTATTCACAAACATGTATTCTTACTTAGTCATGCTGACCATCATTCCTCCATGCTCTACAAAATAACCCCACCTCGCCAGGGTCTCCCCAACCTGTCCCCTAATCTCACTACAGACCACAATGTCATCTGCAAACTGCACAGTCAACAGGGGCCCCTGTCTGATCATGTCTGTCAATCTGTCCCTCTTCTCTGCAAATGTGAAAGGACACACAGCTGACTCTTGATGTACTCTCACCTCCATGTTAAATCCACCTGTCATGTCAAAACCAGAAATCACTGCTATCACACTAGCCTCCTACATATCATGTGGTGTCTTTTAGACTCTAGCACCCCTGACCTCCACATATAATACCACAACTACTCTCTAGGCAGCATGTCATATGCTCTCTGTAGGTGCACATAGACACAATACAGCTGTATCTCAGCCTCAGTGCAGAGCTCCATCAAAACTTGTGGATCAACATTTCCATCTGTAACGCTATTACCTGACATGAAACAATACTACAAATCATCAATCATCACCATGTTCTCAACCTAGCTGCCACCACCCTTTACCATTACCTCATCCTGTGACTCATCAATGTTATCCCTCACTTGTTACTACAGCTCTGTAGACCACCCTTTTTCAGATACGCAATACCCATATATATTCATCAACATCTCACACATCCTTTCACTTTCCAAGATTACAGTAAACAATCCAGTTAAAAATACCACTGCCAGGTCTCAGAAACAACTCCAGGCATCCACAGGTATATCACCTGGAACAACAGCCTTTCCACTGTTAAACCCCCCTCATAGCTATCCTTACATTCTCCTTGATTATCTGTTGCATCTCCTGATTAATCATACCCACCTCAGCCAACCTTCCCTCCCCCATTTTCCTCATGGAACAGGTCATCAAAGTGATGTTTCCATATGTTCTAAACACATTCCTAGCTTGTAAGTTTCACTCATATTCCTTTATCAGCCTTTTGTGCTGCACATCCTTCCTAGCTATGTGCCACTGTCTAGCCAATAGCTACAGGCCCTATACACCATCCGTGCTGTCCAACATTACATACAACCCCAGACTCCACATCTGTATGTCAGACTCCATGTCTATAGCCATGTCCAACACTTTCTTTGCCATGCACCCCATCTCTTTATACTCATGTCTACTCTCTAGATCTGTCTGTCAGTCCCACTTCTCCTTTGCCAACACCTTTCTCTGCATACTCTCCTGTACTTCTTCATTCCACCCACCATGTGTGTAGGAGCAGTCACCATCTGGGCAGCATGTCAACCTGTGTCTGATTGAGCATAGTAGGTCACTGGTGCATTAATGTAATGCTAAGTATGATTACAAATATGACACATCCACTGAGGGCAATCAGAAGGACATCCCCACATATGTCTGTGATCTCACAGGCAACTATCCAACCCACCCTGTAGTGAAGGTCAGCCACAGCACATACACACACACACCATAGCTAGAGACAACCAGCTTCAGACATGTTTAGGATAAACATCACACCCCTGGCTCAACATCAGTATAGAAGGATATACACACCACATGCACTCCTACCCTCACCATTAATCAGGTGCAAACTGCCTACTTACACATAATGCTATGCATGTCCATACAATTCTGCTAGGTACTGGAGTATTATTTGATGTAATGTTGTGGCTACTGACACTCACTAGTGAGCTGTCTCTGTAAAGAACTATGGATAATGTCTGATGTCCTCTGATGTGTTTTTCCCTGTTTATGTCTTTCAGGTGTAATACAGAGGCTTCTAGCCTATGATGTCCAGGAGATGGCAGACATAACTGAGGCCATCCTGGAACACTACCACATCCTCTTCAGTCGGGGTCTCTAACATCAGCAGGAGAGAACAGCCTTTTGGGAAGACCTCACACAGAGAGTGAACACCTTCATAACCATGTCCGCATGTACAAACAGGTCAGGTACAGATCAACTGACCTGATTCGGCATGCACGGTAATGGGCTGCTGTGGTGGTGAGGGACCATTCCCCTACTGTTGGGGTGCCAACCAGAGAGGCCCCACTTACAGCAGTGGAGGACCGCCTTGCCAACATGTATATATGTATGGAGATGCATATATGTGGACAAATCTATACATAATGTATATATATATATATATATATATATATATATATATATATATATATATATATATATATATATATATATATATATATATATATATATATATATATATATACATATAGAGGGGTATACATCCACATGTATATCCACATATATGCATATATATATATATATATATATATATATATATATATATATATATATATATATATATATATATATATATATATATATATATATATATATATATATATATATAAGACGTTGCTCTGTCCGATTCTCAGTTAGAGCATCTTCTCTGTGGCGGCATGCATGAATGGGTGTTCCTTCATTGAAGGCTGTGCATGAGGCCTGGCAAGTCGGCATGTAAAAATCTACTGCCAATAATTAGCGGACTAGAGTTAAAGCATATATATATATATATATATATATATATATATATATATATATATATATATATATATATATATATATATATATATATATATATATATATATATATATATATATATATATATATATATATATATATATATATATATATATATATATATATATATATATATAAATATATGTATATGTATATAGAAATATACAGAAATATATGACAGCTACAAACACATGCAATCTGAGGGTCATGCTGCTGCACACTAGATGCCTACATCTGAAAATGCACTCACTGGACGTATTCCTTAAAATGGGGAACTATGACATATGTGCTGTAACAGAGACCTGGTTAAAGGCAGCAGGAAGCACCCCTGCACTACCAGCCTATTACCCATTCTACATCTCTTGGCTGCAGAACTGTGACTGAAGCTCCAAAGGTGGTGATGTTTCAATATTCATTAAGGAGGCACACACCTCCAGAGTGTTGACCAACTTAGGCATTACAGATCCTGCAGGCATAGCTAACATTGGGTAGGACAGTGGTTCAGGTTGTAACCCGCTATAGGTCCCCAAACATGTCTCAACACTCACACTCCATGTCTCTAAATACCCTGGAGGGTAATATTGTCCAACCTAACACTCACATACTGGTTGACTTCAACTGCCCCACCACTAACTGGGAAAGTTACTCATGTACCAATGCACATGCCCATCACATTGACCTGGTCCTTCCTAACATAGGTGACTGTTGCTTGACACCAATAGACAACTCCCTTTTGTTATATCTGACCACAAATTAATCACCTTTGGAAATCTATGGCTCTCCCATGCCCCCCTGCACAGGTAACCACCATAAAAGGCCTTTCCAATGATGAATATGGCCTCATAACAACAGAGGTGGCTAACCGCACAGCAGCCATGCAAATGGTGACTAGGTGCATGACAGCTGAATCAAACAACAATGCACTATGAACATGTACACAAATGCATGGGTACTGCCATACCCACTACAACCAGGACCCTCATCTCCAATAAAAGGAAGCTGATCTGGTGGTCCCCTGCCATAAAGACACTGTACAACAGAAGGAGGGAATCAATATGGAATAACATGAAGTCCCAAGACTGGAAATCAACCCTTATCAGCCTTGATTGAAGGTTGAGATCTCTCATCAAATACTAGAAAGTTAGCTGTGAGAACAGAATTGGAACACATAATGAATACAACCACAAGGTCTCATACAGTTATGTTAAGAATCTCCATGGCAATAGCAAGATTTGTTCTGAGCTACTAGACAATGGAACCTCCCAGACTGAGCCAACAAATACTGCCAATATATGGGCTGGCATCTTGAGTGCAAACATTACCCCTCACCCCCCAAAGGACCAATCACAATACCAGTACACTACCAGGCACCCAGCACAGGTTAAAACACCACTGTCCAAGGCCAAGAATACAGCTTCTATGGGACCTGAGAATATCCCTGGCTGTGTTCTACATGAACTACAGAGTGACCTGGCACCTTACCTGTGTGCCCTGTTCAAGCACAACCTCACCTCAGGCTTTGTCCCTACTGAATTGTACACTACTACAGTCACCCCTCTCCACAAATGAGGTGTAACTACAGACCCTGAGAAATACCGCCCCAACTGCCTGACAAGTCTGTTATGTGAAGCTATGGAATGCATCTCATGTACCTAATAAACAGGGATATGGGAATCTACAGACTCAGGATCCCAAAGAGTTTACCTTTGTGAAGGGTAGGTCATACCTGCTCATTCCACCTGGTCAACTTCTTGGTGTCAGTCATCTGAGCTGTGGATGAAGGCAAGGTGACACATACAGCCTACATTGATCTGGCCAAAGCCATTGATAACATTCCTCACTCACTAACTAGGTGGGAACAGAGGCACAAACACAGGGGTAGATTGGACATACTGCTGTCACACATTGAGACAGTTGCAGATGTCACTGGGTTTGCTGTAACATCCTTTATGAGGAATATGACATCAGTAATACCCATAGATTTGAGTATTTACTGACTGCATTGCCCAGAGTCCACAACTGATTTACCAAGGACACAGACTGTCTGGTGAACACACAAAACATAACAGGCAGACACGTGACCAGTCTGTGGACAGCGTGCCAGTGGAGAGGTATGTTAGAGACATATCACTGTGTCGTGATGTCACACAGTAAATGCATGTCCACACAACCCTGTCAATCTATCAATCCACCATGTGAATAACAGCACTGATGACATAAAATCTGGCCACAAATCTGTGGATATGTCCCCCATGTTGTTTGGCTGTCTCCATATGACCTGTACTGTGATGCATTGTGACCCACTGTATGTGAATCTGTAGGCCACTGCCTTTGTAATGTTCCTCACATAGGCAAGGACATGGGGCAAGGCCCACATTAAAGAATGTCCTGTATGTCAGAACTAGCAGCAGTGCCCAGGCCAACAGCACAATACAATGTGGGCACCTACACAAAGGTATGGCCATAGCAATACCTGACATCTGCACATTTGTACAGAGGACAGACAGTAAATAGATAGCCAACAGGTTATGTATTAAGATGAATGTTTTGCAATATACACATCTGAAACTGAAAGGTATGTCATTAGTATATGACATGTCCAAAAAACATTGTAGTCTACAGTTAATATCAACATATCAGATCAATATCCAATAGGAGATGCATATAAATATACAGCTCAAACACTAAGAACAAGATACTCAGTACTCAGAGTCCAGCTTTGCATGCAGGGGTATATAGTTCCAGGACTACAGTCTGCAATCTACTCTTACTTGAAAAATCACTGTTAAAAGTACTAACTTAATGATACAATATGTGTTAAACTATTTCTGTCAACCAGTGCACTGTAGGTGGTGTAACATGCAAGTGTGACTGCAGATAAACTTGGATACTTCCCATGTATGAAACAAATCCAAAGAGAAAAGATTGTGGTACTATCCATGTATACCCAGGTGTCCCATACACTCTACTCACACCCCTTGCAACTGTAATGACAGCACATAAAAGCATGTTATGTACAGGAATTGAAATATACTTAATAAGGATGTCATTACCCTGCTATTTTATCAGACTGGAATGTGATCACTGGTTACCAGGGCTGAGCTATGCTTAGCAGGTGTAAGCATTGCTTAAATGCAAATGCTAAGCAGATTTGCACACTGGGAAGCAAAGCCTACACGGTGTAAGCACCTTTTCATTTAACCGCATGTTAGCAGTGCTTAGCTTCCCGCAAACCCACGCAAACCCACTTAAGGCTGCTTTAAAGCACCTTAATCACCCTGTCTCCATCAGCCCTTGTTCTGCCCAGCAACAAAATAAATAACCCATGCAGATGTTGAACCCAGGACCCTGTATATTATAATCACAGCACATAACCACTAAGCTGTGGGGACAGCTATTGATTTTAACTATATCATTCAGTACACATACTGAATAGTAGTGAACAACTGCTATGACTACTACAATTTCTTAGTACTTGTAAGTGAAAATAGTGTTGAATTGGTCATGTTCTTATATGTAAATATACACATTTCAGATTAATATGGTGGGATACATCTGAAAAGGTACATACAACACTCATGTTTACACATAAAAGGATATATATATATATATATATATATATATATATATATATATATATATATATATATATATATATAGTTAACCGGGCTAGTCCAACTGGATATATTTCCATTTTCAGCAGAGGCCCGGGGAGAAAAGCTCCAACAATAACATACAAAAAAATGATCATGCACAAATATAAAAAAATATAAAAGAAATTATGTTAAATTATGTTAATCAGAGAGCATTAGCTAAAAAGATTTATACTATTTGTAAAACACACTATCTAAAAGGATAAGATGCTCTTACATTAAAACACGTGAGGTAGTTTACAATCCATTCTCAGTTTAATTCATCTCCCAGTTGTAACAATAATTTAAGACAATTACTACTTCCTAAGGGGTAAGCAGTATTAATTGGTGAAGGGAGGCAGTATAGAGATAAGGTAATAGAGAAAGCAGAAGATTAGTCAGGGTAACAGCAAGGGCATAACCAGTGTGTTTTAAGATGTATCTTGAGCCTTTGTTTAAAGACTGGAAAGGAGGGAAGTAAGGTTAGATCAGATGGCAACAGGTTCCAATATTTCCCATTGGTATTAGAAAACAAGGAGTCACCTGCCAAGTTATTAGACTTGTTAATGGTAGCCAATAGTTTAGTGGAAGAGCATATGAATTGAGGTTTGTATAGTTGGTAATAAGATTAGAAAGTATTGGTGTGTTGTTAGCTTGGTAGAATATCCTATGGACAATGGTAAGTTGGGAAAGTATCAAAATGTTTTCTAGTTCAAGCCAGTCTATCTGCTGAAGGTTCAGACAGTGGTGAGTTCTAAATGGGTTCCCAGTGGCAAATCTGGCAATATTGTTATAGGAGTTGGCTAGTTTAGAGAGATTATTTTTCTTTAGGTTAGTATAAATGGGAAAGCATAAAGAAGAGTTGAGATTAGATGGGAGTGGGCTATTGTAGTTCTGGCTGTTGGCATTAAGAAGGGTTTTATTCTATATAGGGAGCCCAATTTTCTATTTATGGTTTTTATAGTGTTATTTATATGGTTATCAAAGGTAAGGTTATTGTCAATTGTGATTCCTAACAGTTTGTTGGTAGAATCGGGGGTTATAAGGGTGCCATTATTCGATTTGATAGAGAAATTTATAGGGGGGGACTTACTGTTAGGTGCGAAGAGTAAGAGCTTGGTTTTTTTGGCATTCAAAAGGAGGCAACATTTTAAGAACCAAGCCTTGACTGTGTTAAATACTGTTTTGGTTAGAGATTGAAGTTCGGATGTGGAGTTGGCAGAACATATGAGTGTGGAATCATCTGCATATTGTATGCAGGTAGCTTGAGGGATTGCTAAGTGAAGGTCATTGATGAATAATGAGAATAGAAGTGGACCTAGAATGGAGCCCTGTGGGACTCCGAGGGAGACTGTCAGGTGGGAAGATAGTTTATTCTCCCAGAGGACTGCTTGTTGCCTATTGTTAAGGTAGGACTTGAACCAGAGAACAGCCTTGGTGTCTAGAGAAAGGGATTCAAGAGTTTTTATGTGCAGGGGGTGGTTGACCATGTCAAAGGCTTTTGACACATCTATAAAGAGTGCTGATGAGAGGATGTTGTTATTACATTTTTTATTGATGGAGTCAGTGAAACTTAGGAGAGCTGTGGTGGAACTATGAAATGGCCTGAAGCCATGCTGACAGTTAGCTAGTATATCATGTTGGGTTAAGTGGTTTATTAGTTGATGGTGAATGCATTTTTCCATAACTTTTGCTAAGTGTGATTAAAAAGCTATGGGCCTGTAGCTGGAATAATCACTGGAGTTACCGCCTTTATGTAAGGGGATAATGTGGGAGATTTTACAGATATCAGGAATGGTTCCTTCATTTATGGTTCTGTTTATAAGGATGGATACAGGATAATCAACTGCTTTAGCTGCTTTTTGCAGGTATTCAGATGGAACTTGGTCAGCAGTGGGGGTACATGGCTTAAATTTTTGGATATGTTTTTGGATGTACGAGGTAGCGATGGGTTGTATTTGGAATGTTGGGAGAGTATCGGGTAAAGTGGTAGGGAGATTAGAGTAGTTTGAGGAAAGTTGACAGGCTAGAGATTTTATGGTGTCTGTGAAGAAGATATTGAAGGCATTGGCAGTTTGATGGGAGGTATTGTTATCTGCTCCTAGAGGGGGTGGTGTGCTAGAGTGCCCTGGGTGTAGGAGTCTATTTAAGCTAGACCAGAACTTTTGTGGATTGTTATGGTGAGATTGCTGTAGTTTGCAGTAGTAGTTTTTTTTTTATCAGTGAGTATTGCTTTCTTTGTAATATTTCTCAACTGTCTAAATGTTTGTTGCTCAGAGATATTTTTGGATGCTCTCCACTTGGCCCAAGATTTATTCCTAAGCAAGATTTGTTGTCTAGTTTCTTTTGAAAGGCAGGGGGCTGGTTTGGACATTATTCTGATGGACTGTTTAGGTGCATGCTTATCAAGGATAGTTAAGAATTTAGAGTTGAAATATTTAACAGCCTCCACAAGAGGGAGAGTTTTTAGTGGGTTCCAATTACAGGCATTAAGTTCATTTTGGAATACTACAGGGTTAAAGTGTTTGTTGGTTCGTGAGGTCCTATAAGTGAGGGTGTTTGGGATGTCATTCTTTTGTCTTATAATGTAAGTTAAAGTATGATCACTTAAGTCATCAGGTAGAGTTCCTACCTTGTAAATTTGTTGTTGTTTATTAATAAGTATCCAATCCAGGATACTCTCTTTGTTGTTAGGTTTGTTAAGTCTAGTGGTGGTGGTAATTGTCTGTATTTACACATTTCCAGTTAGTATTAAAGTCTCCTAATATAATTGTTTCTTGTGGGTAAGTACTGGATACCCAGCTTAGAATGTCCTCTATTATAGTACTATTATTACCAGGAGGTAAGTAGATACAGATGATGTATAGGGCTTTGCTGGGGTTAAGTTGAAGTTGGGAGATAAGGACTTCAGCTTTACTATCTTGAGGTGGGTTACAAGGTATAGAGGAGATCTGCAGCATGGATTTAAATAGTAGTGCTACTCCCCCTCCTCTACGTTTTATGTGGTCGATTCTCAATATATTGTAACCTGGGGGAATTATTTCATTGTCTTTAGTTCCAGGTTTTAACCAGGTTTCTGTGAGACAGAAGATATTAAAGGAATGTATATCAAGGAGGGCGTGGAGATGGGCAATTTTGTTATTATTACTGTGGATATTGAGATGACCTATAAGTAAGAAATTAGAGAGACTGGTTTGGGTTGTTAGGGTGGAGGGAGTAGTACAAGGAGTTGTTAGTGCGGGGACATTAGTTGGGCCTGGGTTAGGGTGGATGTCACCGTCTTTTAAGGTGGGTGTTTTTAGGCCAGAAACTAGCTAGTTAATGAAGCTGGTTAGATATTTCAGCTTTTTTACAGTGGTGTGATTGAATTTAATATGTGTGAGTCGATGGTACTTGGCTAGCAGGTAGCAGGGTGTGGATGTGGTAATTATTTGAAAATGGGTAAGGGTATAATTTTGATTAGATGTTTGTTTAGGAGAGTAGTTGAAGTGGTAATAATTCAATTTTTCAATGGAGGTGAGGAGATAGGCAGAGGTGAGGACAGGTATAAGAGTAGCTATGAGTATTAACTTGGTTAGGATAGGTTTTGTTGTTTTAGACATATTGTTAGGGTTACCTATATTGGTAAAGCAGGACCTGGGCTAGGATAAGACAAAAAGATGTAAGGGTTTTGAAGAGTCCTTAGAGAGGAAGAAGTGGTAAAAGTAATGAAAAAAGATTAAGTATTTTAAGAGCAGGTAGTGGATGAAGTGGGAAGGAGAGAGGTAGATAGGAGGGGTGTGGTTAAATTAGCTAGATTGGTTAAAGTGTAAAATTGGAGGGTTGGGAGAGAGGGTGTGGCTAGTGAAGTATAAGTCTAGAGCCCCTAGGGGTGGGTGGGAACTGGGGGTAGGGTAGGGGAGCGGAGTGAGCCCACAGGGCGAATGGAGTGGGCAGAGCTGAGAGGTAATCAGTTATACAGTGAGACTGTGTTCTACAAGGCTTTGGGTAGGTATGTGGCACTTTCTGTAACTACTTTTCTTAACTACATGCAAAGGGTGTCCTTTTGGTTTAGGTATGTAGGGGAGAAGGTATAATTAATGAGTCCTGTAGCAGGAGTATTTAATGACAGTAGATTAAGCTGTCTAGGTTATTTACTTATATGACTAAAAGGTAATTCCCTATTAATACCTTTCTGGGGGTGGGGGTGATATCTAGAAGTAATGTTTCAACTGGGATAATTGGAAAAGCTTGTTCAGCAGAGCTGGTGGAGTTCAGCTAGAAGTAAAAAAAAACAGATTTACATGCCTTATGTTCTGCTGCCCTCTAATGGCCTATGTAGGGAATTACACTAATCCACTAAGCTAGTTAGGAGGTAAGGAGGAAAAATAAGAAAGGGATGGATGGATGGCCTCAGGGTAGGTCCGCAGGTGTGCTGGCCCTTACAGATAGGATTACCAAAAGGACTCACTATTATAAAGTTCATTTTCAAAACTGTAGGTTATCACCTACACTGTGAGGCTGAGCGAAGCATGTCTTGGTAGTCCACGTAGGCTTACAGGTTGGGTATTCTTTTCAGTTCAGTTGGGATTTCTTTTATCTTGCTAGGTAGCTGATAGGGGGACAGCCTGTGTCTCAGCACAAGGCTTTTAAGCTGAAAAAGAGACAGAGAGACATAAATACATAATGGTAACTAGGTTAAAGTTTTGCAGGAGTGGGAGGTGAAATGGTGGGGAGGAGTGCAAGTCAGTGGCTGAGTTGAGTGTAAGAAGCAGTACAGTTTAGACACAAGTAAGCAACATATAGAGTCCTGAACACCTAATTGTGAGGCATATAAAAAGCATTTGCCCACTACAGTCTCCTTCCAGTAATTCGTACATATTATAAAAGCTTAGATAAGATGATAAAACTAAGCAGGTTAACAGTTGGTACAACTTCACAGCAACGTAGATGCTATATTCAGCTAGAACATTTCCTGAGGACTGGAGGCCCATATTACACAGCTTATCAGCCTATGCAATTTCTAAAACCACTAGACTGATAAACATCAACAGGAGCTTACATGTGGTAAGGAGCACTACGGTAATTTCTAATAGCTAGGTTATTTATACAGGATAAAAACTCTATAGAAATGTCAGCAAGTATGTTTCACATCAGACATAATATGATAAGGTCTACAGGACATTTCACATCAGACATAATATGATAAGCTCTACAGAACACAAGCATCCTTTAATTGTGTGTCCCAGTTGCAGCAAGCAGGTCAAGAAAAATGTGCTAATAGCAAAAATCCACTTTTTTGTGCCTGGAAAAAGTATCCGGTGACTGAAATAGGTGATACTGTCAGCACTCTGTGCCTGAGCACATTTAAAGTAGGCTGTAAGTGAATTTACAGTAAACTTCACTGGATAGCAAGTAAAGTAGTAGCTACTGAGGAAAACTCCCTCTATATCCTATTGAGAGTTTTACAGTGCTGTCCACTTGCCAGAGCACAAAATAGATGCGCAACTGATTCAGACCTCAGCGAATGATGCTATGCTAAAAGAAAGAGTGTTTGAACAGCGGGTCAATTGAACTTCAAGCTCTTAGTGTAGTTAAAAGCTGCTCTGGTACTACAGAGAGTACAGTAGTTACCCTCAATGCAGATGGCACACCACGCGGTAGAACACGCTCAGAGCCTAGGTATTATAGCATTTGGCGTAACACAGTTATCACAATTATAATAAGATAGAGCCTACTCGGCTATCAGAAAGTCTATCAAATTAAAAACAAATACACACAATAACATAAAGCAGTATAAAGAACACACTTATGGACGGCACACCACACACATGTATGGATTCACTTTAGAAGCTCAAAATACTGAAATATCATAATTCAGTATTTTGAGGCCATAAAGTGAAATCCTGAAAAGTGCGAAACCTCAGAAGAGCAAAAATCAAAACCTTGCATACTGGAGGTTTTGAATTAGTGCTTCTGATGTTTCACTGTGCTTATGGATTCAGGTAAGCATTGATATGTTAAGAGTTTTGGGTAGGGGTTGTGGTGTGTGTTAGTGTGTTTTGTTGCTATGATTGTGTATGAGGAGAATGTAGCTTGAGTGATGGTGTTTTGTGGGTTTTTGTGTGTAGTGCGACCTCAGAGTTAGAATATTTAAGTAAGGGGGTGTAGGGCCCGCAGGGGGGCTTGCCCCCCTGCTTTTATGTAGTACAGAGCTTGTGTGTGTGTGTGTGTGTGTGTGTGTGTGTGTGTGTGTGTGTGTGTGTGTGAGTGTGTGTGTGTGTGTGGGAGGGGTGTGTGTTTGTGGAGAACAGAAGCGCTAATTCAAAATCTCCAGTATGCGAAATTTTGAATTCCGTGCTTCTGAGTTTTCTTTCTTGTTAGGTTTCGACTTTATAGCCTCGACATACTGAATTCTGACATTTCAGTATTTCAAGGATATAAAGTGAATCTATACATATATGCATATTGCTACACACACACATTATATATATATATATATATACATATGTATTGGTATATATTTCCATCTCTCTCTCTCTCTCTCTCTATATATATATATATATATACATCTGAGAGAGATATGTATATATATATATATATATATATATATATATATATATATATATATGTATAATTTATTATTTATTTATTTTACATTTGTTTAAAGGGATAGTCCGACTGGATATATGTCCATTTTCAGTTGAGGCAAATTACATAGACTACACAGAAGTTAGCAAACAATTATAAAAACAAAGTGATTATATACAATGGGTTAGTAGTGATTCCCTAGTAGGGACTCACAGTTGTCATTGACAGAGAATTAAAAGTAAGAGACATCAGACTTGAAGCACAGCTTGGTGATGTAGTTACAAGTTAGATAATTGCAGAATATGCTTTTAGTTTATAACTTAATCAGGGTTGGTACATGGGCATAGCCAATTCACTTTGAGATACTGTTTGAGGTTTATTTTGAAGAGACTTTTACCACCAGACCACTAAGATCCAGCAGCAAAAATCACTTGCAGATCACTAAAAAATAAACTCTGCTGCTGGTGCACTATTCTCTCTGTGCCAGCCCCAAAATTATGGAACTCACACCCACCCACCCTCCCATCCATACCATCATGCACCCACTTTAAAACTTTAAAAAAAAAAAAAAAAAAAAACATGCTGGCTATGCCCCTCTCCCTCTACTCTCATCCCATCCACCACCCACCCCATCCACCACCTACTTCCATTACATTAACTATTATAGCAAGCTCAGATGCTCATAAGCCTCATAACTTATTATACTTTAACAACTTCTTCTTGTAACTGTTGTTAACTGGTATGCACTTCACAGATAAAGATTCTAGTTGTCTACTGATGTACTATGTTCTTCATCTATAAATATGTTGTAAGTAATTGCTATGTAAATTGTTATTCACTATGTAATACAATGTATATACTGTCTGTTTATTTTAACTATGGAGCTTTTCTCCCAGGGCCTCCGCTTGAAAATGGATCTACGTCAGTCGACATTCCATTCAACAAATTTAAATAAATAAATAAATATATAAAATAAATAAACTTTTTATATAATGAAGTTATATATATGTATGTATGTATATATATATATATATATATATATATATATATATATATATATATACATAACAAACATATGCCCATGACATGTAGTGGAGTCATACCTCAGCACCATAACTCTCAACCTCTTAGTGCAAGGGAACATAATGTATGTATTGCAGTTATAAATATAGAATGTTGCTACAGTGACAGGGGTTGTTTCAACATACATATTGTGAAGGAAGGCTCTTCTGAAACTGACATGTATGCCATCAGTTACTGACAGACATCATAAAATCATCATAGTGAAGTACCCCACAAATCACAGTTATGATCCTGTGGAATACAGAAGAAATATGAGCAATAAACTTGGACAGTCTGAAACAATCTGGTCAGTCAGGAGCTATACACAGAACTCCTTAGTGCAAGAAATGTGGAACAGGCCTGACAAAGGGGATGTTTAAAGCCATGAAAATGGGGATATATCACACATACTGGACTAGATAAGCTCACACAGTTGATGCATTCACACCCTCCTATCTGTCCTAACACATATTAACTGGAGGAGCAGAGGTCCCAAGCCGCATACTTCCCACTAGTTAGTGACATACATCTTCACAGCAGCCCACTGCTTTGTCAGAAATACACAATACATATGGTGCCCAGGCAACAGTACATCTGACAAATATCTGGACATAACATCACACTAGGCTAAATACACTGAGCTGCTAGGCATGTCAGCAAGCACTGTCTACACTACAGGCAGACTGCCACAACTCTAACCCAATTTACCTATGGGGGAATACACATGTAATTGCAAATATAGCAGGCACTTCAGGTGTGTAACAGCACATAGTAACAGACACCAGTGTGAAAGTGCACACCCACAACCAATCTCAACACAGTCACAGTCACATAATGGTAAGCCTAAGTAATAGTACAGTATATGGACTGTGTAAACAACAGTCATCATCATGTTTGCCACTCGCACATTAACCCTACATATACTGGCCCAATTCACATTGTAGTCTGATGCCTGACTGTGGTATGGGACATGTCTCAGTCTGGCCCTACAAACATATAGGCTGATATGGTATCAGAAACTGGAGCAGCATGCAACATCAGATAGAACAGGACCAAGAACACTGACATCTACCCCAATCTGTACATAGGCCAAATAACATAATCACAGTACATGGGTACATAATACAGACACTCTGTCAACAATCACCATAAGTACACCGACCTCACTACTGTCCAGACAGAATGTCCATTTTTTGTCCTCAAATATTAGGCCTCCTATACATTACATGTCCGTTATATCACTGACTTGATATCAGGAATTATGTCAGTAAATAATGGTATACTGTACATATCCACCTCTTTCTGCATGACATATGAACAAAGGGAGACAGACTTGTGGGGCAGAGGCAGAAACACAAGGCCAATATTGACATATTGCAGTTATAAACTGAGAACATTGCTGGTTTAACAGGGTTTGTTGTGACATATATCTTCTGAGGGATATGAAGTCAGCAACACACATGGATGTCACCATTTACTGACTACAATCATCAGAGTATGCTACTGCATTTATAAAGACAGAAAATGTTTAAGTGACACACCAAATCTAAGACTCCAAACTCTGGCCAGTCTGCAGATAGCCCTACAGGTGAGAGGTTTCTCAACCACAGAACACTGTCATGCCAGACTTTAAATCATGCAGAACAGCCATATCCACACAAACCCTTTTAAACCAACATTACTTCAAATGTAGAACAGCAATACTTATATTCTGTCCCCATGTCTGGAACATCCCCTTTCCAGTTTGTTGGCCTGTCTGCACAGTGTTTGTTGTAAGAGGTATTTCTAACTAACCTCTGTGATGCTGTTTGTCACATGCCCACATGAAGTCCTGCTCACAGTGAAGGAGGAAGGGCCAACACCCGCTTGCAGTGCTTACTTATAAGAGTGTGTTTCCATGCAATTGGCTATAGGAATGATTCCACAGCTGTTCCACATGCAATTAGCAGGTGGAGGACTCCAGTTTGTGCACAGGCCATCAGCTGATCATGAGCATTACCTACCAATGCCAAGCTTCTGCCTATGCAAAACAGATGCATTTTTCTACATCTACCAGAGAGGGAGGAAAGAGAGAGACAGAGACAGAAGGAAAGAAAGAAAGGATGAAAGAAAGAGCCAAGTGTGTTTGTGTATGATCTGTGGGTGGAGAGAGATCTTTGGGTATTATAATGGTTGCCTATATATACATTTATGGCTGTGTATTGTCTACAACAGCCTCTATGGTGTTTGAGAACTGTTGGCCTTGTAATGTAACATTGGGACATATGGGTCCTCACTATGAAAATGTAGCAAAGCCCACCCTGCAATGGACCCTAATCACCCCAACACCCACTGAGGCTACTGCTGACACACACACACACTCACTTGCTAGTACTATGTTTCAAACCCCTACCTAGCTATGTATTGGTATACAGTGTTTGCAGTTATTGCAGGCACCACAGAGCTTATATGTTGGAGAGTTGTCCAAAGGTATCTTTGAAGGTGAGTGACATCAGCTGCAGTGCTAAAAGAGGGGAGAGAGAAGTGTGAATGTCCACAAAATCAGGTGTCAACAAAAACACACACACTCTCACAGTTACCAGGAACAGGATTAGAACTCCTATCTTACTAGTTTGCTATACTATAGCATTATGTAGTTATCACACGTGCCACAGAGCTTATATATTGAAAATCTGTCCAAAGGTATCTTTGAAGGTGAGTGACATCAGCTGCAGTGCTAAAGGAGTGGAGATGTAAGTTAAATGACCACAAAATCGGGTATCAAGAAAGACACACACACATTATCACAGTTGCCAGGACCAGGATTAGACCTTCTACCTAACTAGTATTACATAGTTATCATGAGCGCCACGGAGCTTATAAGGCTGACATTTGGCCGATGGTTTATTTCAAGGTGACTCACATCAGCAGGAGTGCTAATGTGGGCAATGGGAAGTGCAGTGTGTGTGAATGGGCCATAAATTATTCCTCTGGAAAGACACACACACACACACACACACACACACACACACACACACACACACACACACACACACACACAAGTTTACATTTGACAAGACTGAGTATACAAATGCTACATGAATACTGATTTGTACTATCATGTTACACAGTTATCACAAGCACCACAGACACTATAGGGCTGAGGCTACCAAAAGGAATGCGTACAATGATTGACATCAGCACATCATGTGGTATCGGCCAATTAGATAAGCAGTGGGTGGGACAGGCCTCATAATGGAATTCTCTCTGTCACTGTCTGTCTCTCTCTTCCCCACATCTGTGTGTGTGTATGTTTGACATATTATAGTGTGTTTTCCTTGGATATGTGTGAGTATTCCTTTCCAATGTGTGTGTGAAGCATGAATGTTGTACAGTTTGGTGTGTGTGTGTGTGTGCACAGACATCTGTGAATGACAGATATGTAGAGTCCACTGTGTTGTCAGACATGGGATTCATTTCTCTAAGTGTAGCAGTATGCCCAGTATGACCTTCTCTATTGAGTGTGCAAATTCATTCCAGGTAAGGTTGTACTCCAGTCCAGGCTTTGGTGTTCTACACATACAGCTAGCAACCTGTTTCTGCAGGATATCTGTAGATAGGTTGACAATATGGAATCACAATGGGTGACAGATAGGGGGATACTGTAACTATTGCTGTCTGTGCTGCTTGTGTTACATGGCTGGTGTTAGCAGAGATATTCAGACATATGTACTGTTTTACACTGTGATGTATTATGTCATCAACTACTGACAGATATAATTATTTGCTCAGTTATTTACTAGGAAATACAAGATGAATGAAGCTGAGTCCAGTACTGTGGTCCACAGCCTACACATTCTTGCACACTTCTGCCATTCTGGAGGGGTAGCTACAGACACTTGCTGAAGGGTCTGTGTAAATTGTCCAGCACCTTGGTACTGTGGTGTCTGAGGATCCTCTTCTTGTACATATATTGACTTAACAGAATGGCCATATCCTGCTGTGGCCATACCTCTCAGCTGTACAGATTCACTCAGTTACCCAGAGGCAGGCTAATATATCTGGACAGTTCCCCTTCACATTATGGTTTACAAGCAGGTTTGTAGCCACCCATTACTGGGTTTGCAGGCAGGGGTAGTATGGGCACACATCAGAGTTTCAAACTTCACACACTCCATGACGTCCATGCGTCTATACCCCTCCACTCTGTTATTCTATCCTCTTCCTAACATTATGCGAGCGATATCTGAGAAGTATCCCTATAGTTGACCCTTCATCCCAGCAGTATTTATGGATTGGTCCACAGTTCATGCAGTGGGACATGGGGGGCATGCTACTTGGATTTGTCAACATGGCCTTGCATTTGTGTTCTGTTGACTGGGTTAGGTTGTTAGTTGTGATCTCATGAGATACCATACATTGGCACTACAGGTGAGGCACAAGCCTTTGACAGAAAACTGTAGGACATTTGGTAGTGATGCAGGCCATCTGTAGCAAGCCACTGCATTCTGTCACTTCACATTCCCAGGCTGCGAGCCAGTGGATTCCCCTGGGGTGACAGGATAAGTATGCAAGATGTTAATGGCAATAGTTCCTGTCCATATTGATCCATTGGTCAGGATGCAAGCAGGGTGCTGCTTACAGCTAAGGACACACCTGCATAGGACAGCTCTTCAGCATGCTGCATTCTGTGGGTATTCCCATACAGAAGTGGGGTCATACTGTACTCATTCCCAACAGCCAGGATATGAACTGTGATAAACCTGTGGCTGATGGGTGAGCTGAGTGCATGTATGATATGGAAGCTACTTGCAGCTGACTCACAGATATACCTGGGACATTCCCCTTATGCTGCCTTATGCAGGGAAATAGGCAGTCTATCATTAGTTCATAACTGTGCCTTTGGTGGTCTGCCAGTGATTAGCCAGACTACATCAGTATTCCATACTACACGGACAACTAATGTGCTGCTAGCCTGTCTGTACAATTCCAATGTTGTGTGCAGCTGACTAGGGTACTCTGTCTAGGGTACATACACCTGTGTAATCTGTGTATGTATGGGCCCGCATTCATGACATGTCCATCTTTCAGATGGTGACAGATATTGACATCTGGACAGTAAGTATGGACAACTGCTGACATGGGTATTGCTGAGAAGCATTGTGGTTGGCACTGCAGTTGTCAGAAAATGGCCCTGTCAACCACAGTACTGGTCATAGGCCACTGAGACACAACCCACCATGCCTACATGCTGACCACTTTCAGACAATGTTGAACACACAACAACCTAACACACAGACCCCTGCATATTGTACACATACAACAATCTATCCTGTAGAATGGGCCAGCTTGGGTAATCTGTGCTCCACTGATACTACTCCTCACATTTACATGTAACTGCATTTCTACATAGGATTGTGGTGGGGGGAGGCACACCTGATAACTTTAAACTGTGCTATGACTGTACTGGTATGTCAGGTACTCTGTTGGATTCCACATCATTTTGTATTCTGACCTATCATGCAGACTGGAGGCGTATCAGTGGAGTACAGATCTTAGGTTTTATTGACCTACATTTCAGTTTCAGACTTCTTACCCTTCAGAACTAACATACAACTGGCAGACGTGTTGCAGTCTGTCTGTGTAGGTCTGTAGGGGGGCTGTTCACCATTGCCATCAATTGGAGGCCTTAGCCCAGCCTTTCTTTATGATCATCTACACCTGTTCTGCTGGCTGAGGCTGGTGGTGGGTATGTGAGCCTCACTGAAATGCATGTGTGTGTCCTATGGACACATATTTGGGCCACCACATATACTGCAGTGGGATTTGGCACCTTGTCTAGTACTGCCTAGTGTAGTGACACCAGTATTTGTTATGGATTTCATGCTGCCCATATAGGTGTCCAGTATCTGCTGCCATCCTGTTCAGCCACCCGATTCCCTTGCATGCTCACATCCATACCATAGACACAACTATCAGAACATACTATTCCATTCAGTAATTGATAGGAAGAGTGACTTACCTTGTGGCTCGGCCAGTATTGAAGATGGTGCTGGAGGGCTGACTATGTCGGATGCACATAGTACACTCCCTATACCTGGTAAAGCACAGGTAGTGTCATGTTTGGCATCCCTTTTACTGTATGTGCGAGTCAGAGAGAGGTGTCATTCCCTGGGTCCCTACCGTGTCAGTGTATGTGCTATGCATTGCCTCTTTGCAAGGCCTGGGCATGCTGGGCACACCTCCTTCTGCCTACATGGGCAGGTTCAGGTGGTTCCTCCTCTGAGTCCCTCTGTGCCTGTGCTGGCATTGGCAATGGTGGGGGACTTTGTGGCCTTGCCCCATGCTGTTCCTGCTGCAGCTGTTTCTGCAAGATCATATGTGTAGCATAGCACATACTATGAACATTTGTGTACATGTAGCTGCAGAGTACTGCAAGGCTCCACTGGATTTGATCAGGCAGCAGAACCATGACTTGAGCATCCCAAACACATGCTCTGTTATGATTTTGGTTAGTGCATGTGCCTCATTATGGAGTTCTTGTTCAGATGTGTGTGCATTTCTGAGGGGTGTCATCAGCCACTGCTCCAGTGTGTAGCCAGCATCCCCCACTAGGTGGCCATATGGGATCTCCCCACTGGCAAATGACTGTTACAGCTGTGTCATATGCTAAATGTGGGAGTCGGAATGGCTTCCAGGGCTGCCAGCACACACATTCAAGATTATGCCCTGGGCATCGCACATGACCTGGCAGTTGATGGAGGGGAAGCCCTTGCAGTTTATGTAGACCCTACCCCGTTCACCAGGTGGTGATTTGATGTGTATGTGCATGCAGTCTATAGCACCCACTACCTCAGGGTATTCTGCTATTTGGTGGAAGAGATACATACTGCTGGTCAACACCTCACGGGTGATGGGGATATATATGTGCTCACCGGCATGTGCTGACATGGCATCCAGGAACTGGTGGAGTACCCTGGATGCTGATGCTTGTGAGATCCCCATGATATCTCCAGTTGCCCTTTGGAAGGTACCTGTGGCTAGTATTCTTAAGCCTACACATACCTTGGTATCCACTGGGTTGGGTTCCCCTCTGTTGGTTATGTGTGTGATGTGGGGATGACACAGCTCAACAATTTGATGTAGAATGTCCCTGTCCACTCTATAGTGCTCCACTATCTCCAGCTCATGTAGGCCCTGGTAGGTTACCCTGGGTCTGTACACTTTTCTCCTCCTCCTCACTGTGGGATGGTCGTCAGCATTCACATCCTCACCACCCTCAGGCTCTTGTGAATATTGGTGTATGAGAGTGACAGCAGCCCCTATCATTTTGTTAGTTTTGTCAGGTAACATTTTCCTGTCTATGTACGCGGGTGGTGTAGAGTTTGTGGGAAATACCAGAGTGAAGGGGGTTTTCATAGTTTATTATTGCATAGTATTTTATGGGTTGGGCTGCTGCCTGTGTAATTGGCTGATTCTGATACATTTCACCTGCCGGCTATGTTAGTTCTCCTTGATTGCCTTCCTACTATGGTTTTTCCTTCCCATTGCCTTCCTGTATAAGCCCCAAGATGAGCTGCTCATACCCAGTGCTTACATGTGAACTGAGCTGCTATTTCCTGTTTTTCTTTTTTTTTTTTATTCAAAACCCGGTGCGTGTCACGCACGCCCATTTAATCAGGCAAAACAGTGCCAAACAATGGAAGACACACCCCCTTCCTTAGCTCTGCTTAGCTAAGAGCAAACACGGGCTGCAGGGCTCCAATAAGTATACACCAAGCATGACACACCCCCTACTGAAGTTATCCTCTTGTCCTGCCTACATGGCTCCTTATTCCTGCACCTGCACGATTAGGTGCAGGCTTCCAGTAGGTAGAAATCTGTGATTCAGTATAGGTCCCTTCATTTGCATACCCCAGTGTGCAGGTCCATAGTTACAATTCCCAACTAGACCCTTTCCCCTTGGCAACCAGTGCTCCCTTGTCTTGTTTACCTGGGGTGACGCCTGTGAAGCCTGAGGGAGGGTGGCCTAATGGTTAAGGTGCTTGCTTTACAAGCACAAGATGCAGGGGTTGAGTCTCACAAGGGATAATTGGCTAGGCTTAAAATGGCTCGCAAGGGCAGTTAACTTACTACTAATCTATGAACATTCTAACTGCCATTGTCTTTAATGGTAGAATGCATATTTCTGTTAAATGGCAGTTTTTCCCTTTTTTGTTTTTTATTTTCAGCACCCCCATGTTTGCATGCCATTGCCCTTAGCTTAAACAGCCAAGAACGGCCAAAAAAAAATAAATAAAAGATTTATTTTTATTATAATTATGTGGCTTTTAATGCCAGTGGCCTTATATTTGACCATTGGCTTATTTGTTCTACATAATACATGCTTTTCACTAGCTGTCATGAATCCATTTTGTCAGATGCAAAAATGTATTTGGCTACTAGCCGAATCCATTTTTGCACTGACAGTGTTCCTATATGAAATCCGTTCAGCTTGCTGAATTGCAAAATCACCTCATTTGCATGGTTTTCACCAGGAAATGAGGTGATTTGCATACTGAACGTAATTCCATGCAGAAACAGTATAGGGCCATTCGTGCACATGGAAATGGCCATATTCTGGATTGCACAGTAGCCATATTGCATGCAGGAGCTGCTATACTGTTTCTGCATGGAATTTGGCCATTCGTGAATCTGGCCCTATATCTTTTTTATCTATTTCAATGCAAGTGCAGGCTCAATGCTGCCTTGTAGAGGATTGACCTGACATTCAATACATGGGATCTGCAATTACCAATCATTCAGTGGTCTTGAATGTACTTTGTTTTTAGTAGACTTATGGCCATTTTTGTGAAGCACATTTTCCTATTACATTCACAGTTGTACAGTATGAAGGAAGTCATGACTTATAAGAGGACTGTAAACAGTAGGGATAGTATGTAACAAGACAATGATGCAAAGCAGAAGGGTGGGAGGACTAGAAGCTATTTAGCATACATAAATCATAAATGTATTGCAATTATAGCATATTATAGATAAAAATGTAAAAGACTGATTGTCTACAGCACATAATGAATACACATAAAAATTGTTATTCAAACTCCACAGTAAGGAAATAAATTTATCAACATGCTGCGCAGATATGGGGAGACATCCTTTATATAACTACAGATGCTATAACTGAGGGTAAAAATAAACTCTTGCCCATGGGCTTGACAACATTCCTAGATATTTTTTTATACAAAGAAAATATAAATAAATTCATATTATTCATGCTACACAAACTGATAGTAATGCAATATGTTCCTGGACTATGGTGATTGTCTGTGGTTGTACCAGTTCTCAAAACAATTACATTAGGCCTAAATGATTTTTGACCCATCAGCCTGAGCAGTATTCTATGTAAAATTACAGAGAAAGTCATTATAGTGCTTATCCAAACTGACACAAGGGACTTACTTGTGTTAAACAAAACATTGTTTTTTTTTTTTAGGGGGGGGTCATGAGTTTTGAATCATATGGCACTCCTTGTAGAGGTAACAGCAGAATGTAATAAAAGACTGACAACCCATGCTGCATACCTTCATTTTATAACATGTTCCTCATTCTCATCTAAGGAAAGAACTGATATGTTAAAATGGGTCAACTTCAAAACATTGAAATCTCATAACACTGAACTTCAAAACACTGAGAACATAACACTGAAAACCCAAAACAATGAAAACTCAGAGCACTGAAACTTTGCATCATAATATTAAAAAGTACAACACACATGTAAATAACATACCTTGCACCTATAACAAAAACAAAATAACAAACACGCTTTTTATTATGTTTCTACAGTGGGGCAAGCCCCCCTGCACCCCCCCCGTAAATTAAATATACCAACTCCAAGATCACACTACAGTGGAAAAAAGTTAATTTCCTAACCTCACTGTATCTCGATCACCATACAAAATGTAAACATCTAAATCACTTACCTGTATGGCCTAAAAACACGTACAAATTGGCAAAATAAACACTTTTCCCCTACTCACGTCTCCCAGCACTTCTCAGAACACTAACTTAACTTCCATAAAAGCAAAACATCCATATGTTTACATTCTGTATGGTGATCATGTTACAGTGGGGTTAGGAAATTAACTTTTTTCCATTGTAGTGCGATCTAGGAGTTGGTATATTTAATTTACGGGGGGTGCAGGGGGGATTGCTCCCCTGCAGAAACATAGCAAAAAGTGTGTTTCTTACTTTGGTGTTGTTATAGGTGGGAGGGGATGTTATTTACATGTGCATTGTAGTTTTCTATGTTATGATGCACACTTTCAGTTTTATGAGTTTTCATTGTTTTGGGCTTTTGATGTTATGTTTGGTGTTTTGAATTTCAATGTTATGAGATTTTAGTGTTTTGAAGTAGGCCCATTAAAATCACTAAATGCCAGTCCATACTTAGTTCAGCAGTAAAAGCACTTGGTAAATCAAAGGATGCATAAAAATAAAGGTAAGGGGGCTACTTGTATATCCTGAAGGGGCTAACTAATGGGATCCCATTGTACACTGTACTGTAGCCATTTATTGGACTATGTTTTTTTCAAATACAAAATGTGGGGAATGAGCTCTGGAAAACCAAATATGCTGGAGATTCAACACAGGTAGCACATTTACTTCAACAAATGATGCTAATATTTTCTAAGCTGGCTAGCAGGAAAACATTTCTGTCAACTGTCCAGATTTCCAGAGAATGTCCAGATTTTTTGCATCATATTTTTAGTCTTTTTCTCATAAAATATTTGGTTTTCTGACAAATCATTGAGAATTGAGGCCACTACGCAATAACAGGCATTTGAGTTTCAAATTTCATATCCTTAGAAAATGCATGCCAATGCAAAAACTGTTATTCTAGCAAATTTCTATGTTTACAAAAGCAATATTTAGAACATGTTCCTATTTTTAGGCCTTTGTTCCCACATTATTTTTGGTTTTGTCCATATTTCTTGCACTAAAAGGATAAGATGCATGTAGGAAACACACTTGGTACTGTATTAATGGCTTCACTGTAAGCAAGCAGTAACATTAAACAGCTTAGCAAAAAGGACATGGATAATGATTTAAAAATAGACACTGAAATAATAAAACATGACTCCATATTAAAGATTAATGGATGATGGTAGACAAAAGTTGGCCATTGCTCATTTGCCAAAGTCAGAAAATCACATTTTGTAGCCCATCTACTTTTAAAAAGCAAATATAGTCTCACAAGTAGATAGTTTTACTAATGTCCATAGTGCTGCATTTTGTAGGCATCAAACAGGTCATCTAAAACAACTTGAAAAATATAACTTCTTACCTGAAGAAAAAACAATAAAAACAGAAAGAGAAGCTTCAGGAATTTTCATTATATTCAGCTTCTTGTAAACTTAGATCTTTGAGGCATATGTCTGATCTGTTTCCATTTAAAAGGCATTGTTTGAAAAGCTTCATTAAGATAGCTAACACCACACAACAGAGCAGAAATTGTAATGCTAAAAATAAATGTCAAGGTGGATATGTACTCCGAGATTCAAAAAATATTACCAGATGTGGGAATCCTTAACATAGCCATTTTTGCACTCATGGTAAGCCTTTCTGATTCTTAGACCACCCTACTGCTGAGGCTTCCCATTAGCAGAAACATCAGCACAAAGGGCAGTCCTGCTGGCAGAGCTGCATGCTCATGCAGAAATATTGAATGGTGGCTTACACTAATTCGCTTTGTGTGATCTCCTGGAAATGCCAGCAGCTCACAATTTACAGTGTCTAGCAATTCAGATAATTGCTTGACTGCAGAAATTCTCATTGTTGGAAAAAGACGTGGTCATCATCAAAATACAGTGGCCATTCATTCAATCCTATAAAGGCAGTTGTACTTCAGGTACATTATGTGAAGTCACAGGGATGGAGAGTGTTAAGTGTGTGTATGTCTTTGGATTTGTGCATTTTTGAAGGAGCAGAATGAATGCCTGCTTGTGTCAATGTGCATGTGTGTGTGTTTGTGTGTGTGTGTGTGTGTGTGTGTGTGTGTGGGCAGGGGTGTGCATTTGTCAACACGATTCATGGGCTGCTAAAGAGAACAATACCTGTCTGGTCTGACAACTCTAGCATTAGCAAGAGCGTGATTCCGAGCTATGCTAATCATATGGTAATTAGGTTTTTCTCAATGTGGCCATAGCTGTCTCTGAATCACATTTTTCACCATCTTATAAATAAACTTGCCCTAAAATCAAACATTGGTTTCGGAAGTTCTTTTACAATGATGTGTGCCCCTTATCCCTTGATCTAAACTATTACTACTAAAATCCTATTCTGTATACAAGCAAGTTATCAGTATTGGAGAGGAGTATTATTGTATTCATGTCTACTTCAAGTCTGCCCTACGCTTTCTTATTTTCTTCACTACACATAATTAGCATGTATCCTTGCATTCTGTCTGCAATTGCCTCATCATTTGAATTGATAAAAGCAGCTTATTTAGTTTTTATATACCCATCTAATCTTATTTGTTTAGTCCCTGTTTCTCTTCTTAGACCTTGCTGTTCTCAAAGAAGGGCTTCTGTAGTCTGCACAAATGATCACTCATAAAACTTTCTCTGTCTCTTTGTCTCCTGTAATGTCCACTCAGTTTCCTTGCAATCTGTCTGTTCTGCTTCTTGTTTCAGATTGCCATGCTGACTGAAAGAGTAAGTTAAGTCCTGCTGTGGATGAAGCAATGCAACCACCACACAGATCTTTGGTTTACAATCCAAACATATTCCTTGCTGTGTGTTAAATGTCTCCGCTCCCTCTCTCAGACTCACTCTCAAATTCGTATAGGCCATTACTTCTCTGTAAAATTACTTCTAATAGGGTCCTCAAAGATCATACAGTAGTTTTACACTCTCACCAGTAGTTTCTACCTTAGCACATTTCCTCAGCTTCATACTTTCTGTCTCCATCTCTTTCTCTCACAGACACCATCACCATTTTTCTATTTTCTTACTACACACTCTTGGAGCACTACTACTTTTGTAGTAATCCTCAAAGATCTTCTGTTGTGTCTACTCTAGCAGTGTGTATCATGGCAAACCACACATTTCCCTTGACTTGACTGCCTACATCTCTCATAGACTCAGTGATACCACAGCAAACAACATGTTCCATTGTCTTTGAATCCCATTCCTCCAACAAGCCCTTACTTGTCTAGATTATATTTACTACAGTGGTTAATAAATGTTACCTGCACTATGTCTCCATCAGTACTGACCATGTTTTTGTTGCCATTTCTTACCACTATCTTTCCCTTCAAAAGTCCTTGTTATCCCCCAAATAATCAAAACTGGGAGCTATAAGACATATATTTCATAGCCATAGTGTACTACAAATGTATACACACACACACAAACATACACATCTCTCAGCTCTTAACTTTCTCAGTACAGCATATCACCTCCAAATCAGTGGACCCTCTTGTTCATTCCAATAAGAAATTCCCACTGATGAAATAAAATAGTTCTTTTTATTGTTAGTTACATATTCCACAGTAATTTGACTAGTTTAGTTTTAGTTATTACAACACTTAATAGGAACAATTTTATTAACTTAATTTACTCAGATTACTTCTACTCTTTTAAATTAGCACAGGTCCTGTCACACCTATTGCCCTTTTAATGAACAATAACATGTGGGAGATAATGACCCATTTGCTGACTTACATCTCTTGTCTTTCTCTGTAGTCTGTCAGTTTCTCAGTAATGCCTGTCATATTCACCAAGTGTTTCCTATTTCTTAAACTGCCAGCTTCTCACTGAAGCCTACCGTATGGGTATGTCTCACAATCACATGCTTTTCTTTTTAGGGTAAGGCTGCAGTTCAAGAGTTCAGCTAGATATGAAGTATCTTAATTTAACTTGCTTTCAGTAAATGCTTGCATCGAACTTCCTCTTCTTAGATCAACAGACAGAATATAGAGTCCCACTGTTTCAAAGCTGAAAGCCTCAGCTTGATCACGGGATTTGCTATATTTGTATATGTTAAGCAGCAACGATCTTCCCAATTAGCTGATATAGCTTCGAGAAGGACCTTCTAACAAGATAATAAGAAAGCAATTTTGTAGATACTGTAACAATAATTGGTTAAAGGTCTGTAAGTTTGCTGAAGATGACATTGACTATGGCTGTGTTTCCTCATTAAGAAATAATGACTGGCTTAGCTGCTGTAATGACTATCCATGCATATGGTCTTTCCTTTTGCTTTGCAGTCTGAGTCATGGTTGAAAAAATTTCCTTCAAAAACAAATTCACTTATGCACTTAACAGGCAATTGAATGCATGTTAAGTTTTGTAGGTCAGTCTATGTTCCTGTCCCAAAAAGGGTAATGCTAAGTAGAGCTCAAATTATTAAAGAGTTGTAGTTGTTTTACATGTTATTAAGGTAATTCAGGATCCTGCAAGTTAGACTCCAGTATTATATGAATAGAGGACTGCCATATGCAGACTTGTTTTAGTAGAGGCAAAGGTGTCAGAGATTAAATTTCAAGTCTTCACTGCATAACAGAGAAAGCAAACCGGTTCCAGAAAAAATATTTAATCCTGCTTTATTGACCACTCTAAAGCCTTTTATTGTGTGGACCATAACAAACTGTAGGAAGTTGTTAGCAAAATTAAAATATTAGGTCATCTTATTTGTCTCTTGAGGAATATGTATGCAGAAAGTTGAGTTGTGTAAGTAAACTTACCATAACAGTAGATGTTTGAATGATAACTACTGCAGTAACCAGAGTTATATGCATTATATCCTGCATTGAATATAACAGCCAGACAGATTTCAAACTTCAAGGCACCTCCTACATGTACAATCTGTCAGTCAGCTTGAGCAGAGAAAAAGTAAAACGGCAAGTTTGGATGTCAAGCCCTAGCTTTCATGACAACAGAGAGATGGAGGCTAACTCTGAAAGGATAATGCTATGAACAACAAAAAAATTAATGTCCACACCCTGGGATAAACAACACAACAAAAAGAGGGGCTGGGGGAGGGTACAGCTACTGCAGTAGTAATCATTCAAGCATCTACTGTTATGGTAAGTTTACCCGCACAAGTGTACTATGCTCATCATGTTGATCACTGCTGCAGTAGCCTTAGCTATATGGTAGATTACCATAGCTTACTACATTAGGGAGGTAAAAGGGGTAGGGTCCAGAAGCCTCTGGAGAATGGTCCTAGCAAAGCCTGATCTAGATCTGGAGAAGAAATCAAGCTTTTAGTGCTTTGTAAAAGTATGTACAAAAGTCCAAGTTGCAGATTCTAGAATGCTTCTAGAATCCAACCCTTTCCAAAAAGCTATAGATGAAACTAAGACCCTGGTAGTGTGGTTCTTAACCCTGCCTTGAGTAGTTTCATTGTGGTGAGTTTGACAAAAGATAATAGCCTTCGATAACCATTTGGAAATAATCTGTTTTGGCATATGTTGTCCTTTCTTACCTTCAGATGAGAGGAATAATTGATCCGAAAATCTGAAGGATTTAGTTCTGTAAAGATAGTACCTAAGCTATCTGTGGACATCCAATATCTGTGGACATCCAAGGTATGGGCATATCCTTTCTCCAAGTTAAGAAAAAAATGAAGATATGGATAGTTTGGCTTAAAGTAAACTCAGATACCAATTTAGGCATAAAGGAAGGCTTAGTTCAGAAATAAACCCTATACCTGTGGAAAATCTGATAGGGTTGACTCACCACATGACCATGCAACTCAGATATCCTTCTTGCAGAGGTCAAAGCAATCAGTAAAACTGTTTTTCCTGTAGGGAACCTCAAGTCAGCCAGGTTAGCTTGTTCAAATCGAATTAGTCTTAGCTTCTCAACACAAAATAAAGATCTCAAGGAGGGGCCACCAGTTTTCTTGGAAGCATCTAATCACACTTCTCAACTTCTTAGTACAAGAAATCCAGGAAAAGCCTGAAATGATGAGGGAGACAAATGCACAAAATGGCGACAGATTTTAAATATTGCTCTTAGAAAGTTGTTTGAATAACAGGATTTATGTTAGCATGTATTTTCTGAAGGATATGAAGTCTGAAACTCAAATGTATATCATTATTCAGTGATCTCAACCCTAACTGATTTGCCAGAAAACCACAAATGTTATGAGGAACAGACAAAAATATGAGGCAAAAATCTAGATATTTTGCAAAAATGTGGACAGTTGAGAGGTATATCTCATACAAAATGCAGAAACGTAGTAGAAAGTGTGTTTGTTAGGTGGTGCTGTAGGTGGAGAGGATGTTATTTACATATGCATTGTAGTTTTCAATGTTATGAAGCACACTTTCAATTTTCTGAGTTTTCAATGTTTTGGGTTTTAAATGTTTTGGGACTTAGATGTTTTGGTCTCAATGTTATGAAACTCAACGTTATGAAATTTCAGTTGTTATGAAGGGTACCCAGGCAGACATGCTGAAATGGATGATAAATGAACCTTGGAGGAGTAAGAAAGGCCATAGGATAAAACAAAGATCAACCAGCCTTTAGTGTGTGCTGATTATGTTTTTGGCATTAACTAAAAAAAAAAAAATTCCCATTTACCTATATATGATTTGGTAGTAGCAGGCTTTGTTGCCTCCATTAGTACCTGATGCATCAGTAAATAGGTGCCTAAAAGGGATTAAGACCCAATCATTCAGGTAGCCATCAGTAAATAGGTGGCTCAAAGGGATTAAGACCCTATCATTCAGGTAGCCAAATGAAGCTGATTGAGGTCAGGATGTATCAAATACTCCTGTTCTTATGTGAGTTGATCTAATCTGTAAGGAAGCTTGTGATAATTACTCCTGGTCATTTCTAAAAGAAAGAAGAATCACTGTTGCCTGGACCAAGGGAATGGACCACAATGATCTTGAAGGATTCCTTCTGAATCTTCAGATATGACCTGGATATTAGTGGAAAGGATTGAAAAGCATACAGAAACATTCCTGTCCAAGGAAAATACAAATAATCTGTCTTCCAGGACTTCTTGGATGTAGTCCAGGAGCAGAATCTTGTCCCGCTGATTGCTCAGAGAGGAGGGAATAGATCTGCTTGAGGAACCTCCTACAGATGGATCAAGTTATGGAAGACCCCATGCTTTGGTTTCCATTTATGAGGATCTGGTCTTGTCCTGCTCAGCTTGTCTGCCATGTAGTTTTGCTCTGATAGTATGTAGCATGGCTGTAGAGTGAGATTGTGCTTTAAAGCAATATATCAAGCTAGCATGACTAGTCTGCAAAGGGGGAGTGACCTGGTTCCCTCTTGTTTGTTGATGTGCAACATGACTGTGATATTGTCTGTAACAACTTGTAGAGGTCCCAGGAACCAAAAGTGCCTTGATCGATACAAGCACTGCACATTTGTGGCAGAATTGTACTGAGTGGGACCTGTCTGGTAAAGGGAAGCTGATCTAGGGCTTAGAATAAACATCTTCATTGGTTCTTTTGAATCTTTTGAATGTTTTTTTTCAAGTTTTTAACTTCTGGTGGGGGGAAGAGAAAGATGTAAATTAACAACTAGTATATTCCTGTAGTCCACAATACTTTCTTAGTCAATGCTGTTATCTGTACCTTACAAGTCTTACTACACTACCCTATAGCCTTAATTTGGACAGTGATATGGCTGTCGTCATCATTATCAGCATTCAGTTCAACAACATCTCCTTCTCAGATATCCATGCTTACTGTCACTGGCTTCCTGCTTCTCTGGGCTGCCTTTGTGCCTGGAATGGAAAACAGGAAGTGGAGCTCTAAACAGTGTCCCCATACACAAAAGAATAGGGGATCTTTATTTACATAATCCGTACGTATTTACACAATCAATAATTATTTGCATTGCCTATTTACATTATATAGACATATTCAGCTGTCTACAATTTATATGTACACTATTTACAAATCCCATCCTCTTTTTACATTTTATTTTGTGATGACTCTACATTGGCCCAGTAATCAAAGAATCTCACTCCTCACCACTGGCAACAGTAAGGGATGTGCACAATGGGAGGATTACGAGTACACACACAGTAACATACAATTTCCCTTATGAGCATACAGAGGTCACTGTCAGTCTGGGACTTGTTTCTCCCTATTTCTCCAGATCACTAATAAGACTCCCCACTGGCACAGCTACAGAGTTGAGTCCTTATCCAGGATTCCAAGACAAGTTCTCCCAACACTCTCTCTGTTCAACCAGTGTTTAGTGTCCATGCCCAAGTAGCTGATATGCACACACACTTTGAGATTTGATTTATACACAAACACACACCTGGGAAAGGCTGGCACAGGTTTACTAGCTATGTCCCCTTTTGCCCAGACCATAAGGTAGTTACCACTGCCACCAGAACCTCTTATCAGCTACTTTGAGGCTCTTCCCAAAGGGTGACCAATCCTACTGTGTGATGTTACTATAAATCCAAATGGTACGTGTGACCAAGACTTGCAAGGCTATTTAGGAGTGGCCTGTACAGTGTCACCAAATACATATGCAAGTATTCTAAGACCTTAAATATGTCTCACAAATATCAGCCACAAAGATAGGTTTAAATATATTTAATAAAAAATAAAAGAATAAGACAATACTCAATCAACACAGTAACTACAGAGTTCAAAATCACAGGAACTATTTTAAAACAACTTTGCAGGACAGTCTCAAATAAATACAGAAAACATCTAAACTAATCCTTACTATATTCCTATCTATATCTAAGAGATACTATGCCCTTAATAACTTACTTACAGAGCAACACGCAGGAAGAAGGGCTGAATGGATGTTTCTAGGTCCTAGACAAGATACAGAATTCCAAATCTCTCTCTGAGAGAGTTCTTAAATTAATATCAGACATTGCTCCTGGGTCAGCATGGATGACATCACTCTTTGTCAGCTACCTTCAGTTTAACCTATCATCTCTGTGTTAAAAATATACATCTCTCAGATGTTTACTGAGAACTGGAAGTCATAAAACAACTAAACACTTTTACATTTTAGACCTACTATTTACCTCTCTCCAAGACAATAGAAAAACCTCTAGCTCTAAACATTGTGTCTGCTTCACTAAGCGCTAACACAATTGTAAAACACTTTAATTTCAACTTATTTTCTTGATATTTTGTAAGTTAACTCTGCATGTTCCAGCTTCTACTATTAAAACAAACATTTGCAGAGGTATATAGTTTATATATATATATATATTTCTGTTCTTTTCCAGTAGGGTACACTGTGGACACATCTTTGAAGCTCAGTACAGTACAAACCCTGTTCCACACACACTTCTACACCAGCAGTTTAATATACACATAACATATAGTTCTCTTACATTTGTAAGACAAGCATATGAATCATGTTGATATTCACAAATTACATATTATTATTTACAAAATTCCAGGTAGCTGGGCTGGCAGTGTCACATACCTCAGCATATAAAACATATACTTATTACTTTTTTGACCCCCCCCCAATCTAGTTTCCACAACCAGAACCTTAGTTTTTTTTAATATCATTGCCAAGTCCTATCTTTCATTAAACATAATTTCCTTAATTCTCTGGTTCCAGATCATCCATAATATAACAAACATTTGTATCATGATTTTCAACCTATTTATTACTTTTATTACTACAATATAAACAAACTTGATCTTTTATACTTTTATATGGTGTAGTTGCTTTCACTGGTAGTTTTTGTATAGATTATCTCCATAAAAAGTCTTGACCTTCTATATCTCATTTATATATTTTTATTCTTGCAGCAATATCATTCATTTTCTCAGTGTTTAACGCCTTTCAAGGATATATCCTATAATATTTTTTCCTAATATTATGGTACCATTATGTTCTATTATTCTCAATTTCTTTCGTATTTATTTTCCACAAGATAATCTTATATTGATAATTTTCCATTTCCTTATTACAGCAACTCCTCCTTTTATTAATTGAAAAAAGTCAACCATTTCATTTTAAAATTTACACATAATATTTTCATTAGTAAAGAAACCTCAGTGTCCTTTAAATGTTTCATTACAGTATATACATTTAATGATGACATATACACTGTAGGGTTTATTATCCCTAAACCTTCTTTTTTTGTTTTCCACATATAACAATCCTCTTTCCACAGAGTTCAACCTTGATCCCCAAATGAAAGAAAATATTATATTATATACATTTTTCTCTAAGTTAAAAAGGTATACAAAAAATACTGGCTAAATAAGTAATCTTCGCTAACTATGCAGAATTTATTAAGTATACTTACATCTTAAGATTTCCAAAACACCCCTGATGATTAAAAATAAATCTTGAACTTTTTTACCTCTTGTACCAAATATGTACTCATTAACAACATTGTCGACTTTTTCTGTCATCCTTTTTGTAATATATTCATAAAGATCTTATAATCCATATTATTTAGTACAATTAATCTCCAATATTGTATTTCTTGCTTCTCTCTTTTATTCCATGTGAACATAATTACACCTCTTCTTAGCTCCTTATACATAAAACCTTTATTCAACCATTCATTTAATACAGTTATAAATCTTTTTTTTTTTTTTTTTTTTTTTTTGCTGTACTGTCAATTTTTTAAACATTTTATATTATTTTCTGTCCGATCCTGCAGTTGAATCTAAATTCATTTCTTTATTAGCTGTTCAATTCTTCTACTGTTATATATTTTTCTAAGTGTTATTTTCCATGTCAGAAAATGTATATACTTCCATTTCTTCCATGTTTTTGTTCTTTGCTCTTTAAATAATATCTTAATATGTTCTTCATAATCCTCTCTTCTGTACTATGTATCCTTCCTGAAGAATCTTTCATTTTCTTCATTACACTGTTATTCTCTTTAATTATTTTACCTAAATATGGTGCAATCTCTTCTGTTTTTCTTTAAAAACATATCTTTGTACAATAGATGTTCTATTTTTTCTTATTCAATTCCTATATGTTCTGTTCCTTGTTAAAAAAATTTCACCATTCTTTTCTAAACAATCACATCATTTAAATGTTTATATTTTATTTTTCCCCATATATATTTTCTCTTTTTCCCATGTCTCAGAACATTTCTTGTATTTCAGTTTGAAATTTAACCACCATTCTGACAAATCTTTATAAAATTCTCTCATTTCTACATAATCTTGCCATAGTCACATAACCACTTTTTTTCCTTTAACATCCCATTTCATTTCATTTATTTTTTATGACTTTTCCTATGTTTATGTAATCAGCATTTCCCTTTACAATAATCCAAACTGCCCTGTATCTGAACTGAAAAACCTGTCAGTAACAATTCTTGTTTAACTATTACTAAACTTTCTGACAATAAAATTTAATCTATTTCTGTCCTTTCCCCCCTCTTCTATACATCCAAGTCTCTAGATTCCATATTTTTAACTGTCCGTCTTTTATAATGTCCTTTACTAATTTAACATCATAATCCTTCTTGTTTAGTTGTCTCAGTTTGCAATTAAATTCCTCTTCTACAAGTAACTCCACATTAACTGCTACATATTGCATTATTTTTCTGAACATCTCTTCCATCTCCTTTTTTATCACATATGCATATATTGCAATAATTCTCAAAACATGTTCTCTCCCTCTCATGTCAAAAACAGTAATTCTACCTGTTATGACAAATGTAATATCTAACACTTTAACTGTATCTTTATATAATATAAATATTCCTGAGCATGTCTCTTTACTAAAATTCCATATAACAGTTTTACTCCACCACACTTCGGTTTGATATCTTTCTATTTTTGACAAGAATCTAATGTCTTTTAATATAATAACATCATTATCTATCTTTCTACACCACTTCAAAATCTATATCCTTCTTTACAGCTTCTTAAAACTATTTACATTTAATGATAACATTTTACATGTAACTATACTTTAAATAATAGTATGTATTCATCCTTTCTTTTCTTTTTCTTTTTTATGTCTTCTATAAATTCATTTTCCTTTCTCTCACTTTTTTTCCAATTGAATTTAGTTTTTATTTAACTATATTCCATTTAATATGGTCATTTTCACTTAAACTAACCTGACTTTTTTCATCAATATTTTATATATTTAAATCTTCTTTCATTTTATCTTTTTGAATTATTTGTTTTCTAATGGTAATTATACTATCATTTTCCCATTTTTTCTACTTGTAGTTCCTTTTCTATAACTTTATCCTTTTTACCTTGTCCCATTACTTGCTCTGTTATGTCAAAACTTCATGTTCTCTTTCTTCACACCCCCAACATCCCATTTTTTTACATTTATAACATTTAGGATCACAATTTTTTGCATCATGTCCTAAGGCCCTGCATATAAAACATCTATTTTTTCACATTTCTTGACTAAGTGGTCCATTTCTTCCACACAAAAAACACAATTTTGGCTGTATCCAATATCTAACTGAACCTCTATCTCTTTCAGTATTAATATATGCACAGTACATTTGTTTTCCAGTTTCAACATCACATTGCAGTCCTGCTCCCTAATCCATAAACTATTGTTATCTTACACTTTTGAGATATTCAGTACATCATTACACAGATTTAACAAACACTTTTTTTAAAGAGTCATTTTCAACTTCAGTTCTGAATTAAATGTTATTTTTTTTCTTAGTTTCCCTAAAACAGGGCTTAAGTGCATATAAGTTTCACGGAGAACAGTTTTTCTTTTTTTCATAGTTATTAAGTAATGTCTTTCAGCTTTTCCCAGTTAGGGGTCACCACAGCAGAACTCCAGTCCACTAACGATTGGAAGTGGGTTTTTATGGTGCTGAGTTGCCAGCCCGATGCCCAAACTTCAAAGAAGGCACACCCATTCATGCACGCACCTACCTGCATGTCTTTATACATCACTCAACCATGGGGAGAACATGCAGACTCCACACAGAATGCAGTCCAGCCGAGAATCGTATGGGAGAACCTCTTGCTGTGAGGCGACAATGCTAACCGCTGCACCACCAGATATTCCTCTCTAAACTTTTCTATTATCTGTTCAGTGTCACAAATAATGCCACAAAAGTCTTTTAATGTGAATAAATCCTCTTACCTCATTTGGTTTAACCCCAAGCTTCTTAATTACTTCATGCCATACCTATCTGTCCATTTTTAGTATCTTTCTTCTTTTCAGTTCAGACTTTAAGCAACCTTTTTATTTTGAAACTCATCTCTTTCTCTTCTCTCTTGTCATGCATCCCTTCTTTTCCTTTATCTGTATACAATTCTTTCTCCACCTGTATACCTTCATAATTTTGCCCTTCTTCCTTTTGTATCCTATTCAACATTTCTTCCCATGACATGTCCTTTCCACTTTCTGTCACACTCTCCTCTACCATGTCCAATAATATATCATCCCACAACCCTCCCAAATGTAGGGTTGTAACAACATACTCTTGTGTTGTAATCTCCAATTCTAACAAATGTTTCTGAAACAATTCTTCTGTATCGACATCCAGCACCTTATACTTCCTTTGAAAATACTCAACCAAATTTCTTCCCTCTCCAACCCATTATGTTCACCACTTGCATTCTCCTTCACCTCCAATTCCTTCTCTGACACTTCTAGCACATTTGCTGTTCAAATAACAGCACCATAAGCCAAAAACATCTTATAGCACTCTCCTTCTACCTCTATGTTTTTTCATACTGGCTTCCTGCTTTTCTGAGTCGCTTAGGTGCCCTAACCGGGAGACAGTAAACACCACCACAAGAGAATCCATGTACAGCAAAAAGAGTAGGATCATACCTCTCAACCTAGAAACATCAAAAAATCTGGACAAGGACCATAAAAAATAGGTACAAATCTGTACGCTGATTGACATCTGATTTGCATACATAATTACATAACCCCACCCACGCCAGTGGAATTGTGGGATACCAACTTTCAAACGCAAACTGAACAGGCAACCAAAATATGGCACCAGAGTCCCCCAGCAGCTACTTCGATGTCCCATTACCTGGCTATTTTGCCCCATTTACCATAAGCACTAATGTGTACATACTGCTTTACTTCTATAATGATTATTTGCATTTTAATTTTACAGCACAACAATGCATAAACCCTAATACACATCTAGTAAAAGCAATACTGCACCACAATGAAAATAGACTTGGCATTAAAACGTGTCTGCCCTTGAGACTTACATTTATTGGAACAGCATTGAAACCCACACCACATCCAAAGAAAATGCATCTGGCCAGAGGTGGATAAAGATTACCTTTGGGCTGTTTTCAAATCACTGGCCCCTTGCACACAAAACAAGAAACATGCATGTGTTCTTTTCTTTGATGCACCTTCCTGACTTTATTAAATTATATTTATTGTATAGGTTCATAGGTTCATAGCTAGGTACAAGGCTATCAGCCCAAGGGCCTATGCAAGCCTAGCCAACAAGGTTCCCTGGCTTATGCCACCCAAGAAAGTTATTTTCCTGTGCCACTGATGAGCAGAGACAGAGGAGTGATCCCCGGGGTGTATTTCTTATTTCCCATCCGCTCATCAAGATTTTTCTTGAAGAGTGCTAATGAAGAACTTTGCTTGACATAGATGGGTAGCCTGTTCCAGAGTATGGGAAGTCCCTGGGATAGGAATCTATCCCTCCAGCATGTCCTGTTTATTGTGGTGACAAGGTTTAGGTCCTTAGAGCGTATAGCTCAGAGGGATTGGGATTTCTTTAGGTGTAGCATGTCCAACAGATCTGGGTTTGACATAGCTTTATATGTTAGGCAGAGATCACCTCTGAGTAGGTGATATGCTATGGAGTAAAGCTGGAGTTTTTTGAGGCTGTCAGTGTAGGGCATTTGTTTGAGTCCAGTAATCCTCTTTGTGGGGTACTTCTGTGGCCTTTCCAGCTCCTGCAGATGTCTTGTGAGGTACATTCCAAAAGGGGCGTTGTACTCTATAATGGGTCTAATGAGTGATGAGTAGAGGGTAACGATGACCTCTTTTTTCCTGGATGAGAACCCTTTTATGATGACGTGTGCCACATAGAAGGACTTCCTGACTACTGTGGTGATGTGACTATCAAAGGAGAGACTACTGTCCACCTGGGTTCCAAGGTCTCTTAGGTTCATAGGTTCATAGGTTCATACTAGGCTATCTGCCCAAGGGCATTTATAAGCCTAGCCCATAGTTATGTTGCTTTCGCCACCCCTTTAGTTTGAATAAAAACTATGCCTATCATTTTTCTGTGCCTCTGTCAAGCAGTGACACTGAAGTAATCCCTGGGGTATATCTGCGATCTCCCATCCATTGGTCAAGATTCCTCTTGAACAAGGCCAGCGAGGTGCTCTGCCTCACATGTACCGGGATTTTGTTCCACAGCATAGGGAGTCTCTGGGTGATGAATCTGTCCCTCCAGCACGTTCTATTTATAACCGTGTCAAGGTTTAAGTCTCCCGCCCTTGTGGTTCTGAGGGATCTAGATTTTTGAGGTGAAGCATATTCATCAAATCTGGGTTTGACATGGCCTTATATGTCAGGCACAGGTCACCTCTGAGCAAGCGGTATGAGACTGAATAAAGCTGGAGTTCTTTCAGTCGGGCAGCATAAGACATATTTTTGAGACCCTTTATCCTTTTGGTGAGGAACTTTTGGGGCCTTTCAAGCTGCATCAGGTGTCTGGTCAGATACATTCGAACGGGCATTGTACTCAATCATAGGTCTAATGAGTGATGAGTACAGGGGACGATGACCTCCCTTGATCTAGATGTGAATCCCTTCATGATCAGGTGGGCGATATAGAAGGTTTTCCTAACTACTTTAGCAACATGAGTGTCAAACGAAAGACTACTGTCAACTTGGGTCCCCAGATCCCTGATGACTTTTTCTGTGCTCAGTGGATTGTCACCTATATGGTAGCTAGGGGTAACCTTGTTTTTCCCGAAGGGTATGACTATGCATTTTTTGGCGTTTAACTTCAGGCCATGGCTCTGGCACCAGTTATCCGTTTCTGTGAGGCCCTTCTGGAGGATATCTGTGTCAGATGTGTTTCGACTATGGCCCAGTTTGCAGTCATCTGCAAACTTTGTCAGCCATAACCCTCCTGTGTTTGCTTGTACTTCAGAAAAGTAGATGCCGAACAAGAGTGGACCCAGGACTGAGCCCTGTGGGACACCACTTGTGACAGGCTTTGAGTCTGACATGGCTCCAGCAACTCTGACCCTGTGGGTTCTGTCGCTTAGCCAGTTTGCAACCCATCTTGTGATGTATGGGTTTACATTCAAGCTGATGAGTTTTTCGATGATACCTGAGTGGGGTATTGTGTCGAAGGCCTTTGCCAGGTCGAGGTAGGCTGTATGAACTGCCTTTCCCTCATCAATGGCCTTGGTGACTGTCTCGAAAAAGTCAACCAAGTTTAAGAGGCAGGATCTGCCTTTGACAAAGCCAAACTGGGTTGGATCCAAAGTATGCAAGTTCCCTATGTCTTTATTTATGAGTTCCATTATGATCCTCTCCATGGCTTTGCAGATAAGGCTTGTCAAGCTAATGGGGCGGTAATTTCCAGGGTCTGTGGAGGCACCGCCCTTATGAAGTGGGACCACAGTCGCCGTGCGCCACTCCTTGGGTACGTATCCTGAGGTGAGGCTAAGATTAAACAGCTGTCCTAACTGTGGGTTTAATTCCTCGTTGAGTTCATGAAGCACACAGCCGGGGACACCATCCGTCCCATGGATGCTGTGTTTTTGCCTTAGTGAGGGCAGTTCTCACCTGGGCGTTGGAGATGTTTGGGGGCTACAATCCTCTGGAATAGATATCTCTCCTTTTGGGAGAAGTTTGCACTGAACCTGTCAGCCAGTATGTTAGCAATGTGTGTAGGTTCAGTAATTTTCACATCATTTTGAACTAATTCTGAGCATATCTGGGAGTTTCCTCCTAGGTTTCTAACATAGCTAAAGAAGGCCTTATGATTGTCTTTAGAGTCCTTGGCGATTTTTCTCTCAAAATTTGCCTTTGATGATTTTATGAGAGCTCTTAGTTTTTTACTTATAATGATCAAAGGTGTCTTACCTTTCAAGGATTTTGCTCTATCTTGTAGTAGCTTCCTCCTTTTGTTGTAGAGCTTGTTTATGGCTGGGGTCCACCAGACTGGACGCTTGCCTTTGGTACAGAGAGTCTTAGTTTTGTTTGGGATTGCCTGATCCATGCAGTCCTGTAGGTGCTGGTAGAAGGCATTTGTAAGTGATTCAGCATTCTTTTGGTGTGGGATAACTGTTGCACTCTTATCATGCATTCGGTGTTAAGTAGATTGCTGTCTATGTGGTAGTTCATGGGTACAGAGTTTTTACCAAAGGGGATGACACTGCACTTTTTGGCATTGAGCTTGAGGCCATGGCTCTAACACCAGGCATCTGTCTCAGAGAGGCCCTTCTGTAGGATGTTCACATCATTTGGGGACTTGACTATGGCTCCTAGTTTGCAGTCATCTGCGAACTTCATTAGCCAGAGGCCTTCTGTGTTAGCCTGTACTTCAGAGAAGTAGATACCAAACAGGAGCGGTCCCAGGATGGAACCCTGTGGTACTCCACTTGTCACTGGTTTGAGGTCAGATTTGGAGTCTGCAACTTTTACAGTGTGGGTTGTGTCAGTGAGCCAGTTGGTAACCCATCTTGTGACATAGTTATTTATGCCTAGTTTATGGAGTTTAGCTATAATTCCAGAATGGGGGATGGTGTTGAAAGCCTTGGCGAGGTCAAGATACGCTGTGTGAACCACTTTACCCTCATCTACGGCTTTGGTGACTGCCTCAAAGAAGTCGATCAGGTTCAGGAGGCATGATCTGCCTTTCACAAAACTGAACTGGGTGGGATCTAGAGTTTGGAGGTTACCAATGTCTTTGTTTATGAGTTCCATAATGATACGTTCCATGGCTTTGCAGACCAGGCTCGTCAGGCTAATAGGTCTATAGTTCCCGGGATCAGTGGTGGCTCCCCCTTTGTGGAGTGGGATAACTGTTGCTGTGCACCATTCAGTGGGCACAAAGCCTGATGCGAGGCTATTATTGAACATGGTGCTTAAGTGGGGAGCCAGTTCATTCTGAAGTTTGTGTAAAACGCAGCCTGGGATGTTGTCCGGTCCCATGGATGCTGTGTTTTTGGCTTTAGAAAGTGCAGCTTTCACCTGCGTAGTTGTGATTACAGGGACTCTGCATTCTTTCTGTATAGATTTGGACCCTTTAGGGGGTGGGGGGGGTTGGGGGGGGTAAAGTTAGCACTGAACCTATCTGCCAGGATGTTGGCAATATCAGTTGGTTCTGTAATTTTCATGCCTTTGTGCTGTAACTTAGAGCAGATCTGGGTGTTGCCATTGAGATTTTTGACATAGCTATAGAATGCTTTGTGGTTGTCCTTGGAATTAGTGGCAATTTTATTTTCGTAGCTAGCTTTGGAGGATTTTATAAGGGATCTCAGCTTCTTACTGAGGCTGACCAGGGAGCTCCTCCACTCATGGGATTTTACTCTCTTTTGCAACAGTTTCTTCCTTCTGTTGTACAGTTTGTTTATGACAGGGGACCACCAGATTGGCTTCCTTTTTTTTGGAGGATAGCATCTTGGTTCTGTTTGGGATAGCACGATCCATGCACTCATGTAGGTGCTTATAGAGCGCATTCGTGTAGGATTCAGCAGTTGTAACTGTATTGTCCATCTGCATGGGTGTCATGAAGTTCACTACTTCTGTCTTAAGAAGCATGAAGTTGGCTTTGGAGAAATTTCTTACTGTGGTTTCCTTAATGGTGGGTGGGAGTGGGATGTGGATATCGAGGGTGATTAGCTTATGGTCGGATCGGACCAACAAGGAGTTGACTTCAGGTGTGGAACACCGGTCACTCATGTTGGTAATGACTAGGTTTAGGATATTGTTGCCCCTGGTGGTGGCGTGGATAAGTTGATCTAGGGCATTGGAGTTTATGAATTCCAGAAAGCGTTGCGCTAAGGAGTTAGTACATGAGTAGTTTCCCCAGTTAATGGTGGGGTAGTTGAAGTCGCCCATTATTAGGGTGTTTGGTTGAACCTTAGTACATCAAGAAAAGAGGAGTGGGAATCCTGGGGCATGGTGGGGGATCTGTAGCAAGCTACAATTTGGATTGCAGTTTTACCAAGAGTTAGTTGCACTTGGATAACCTCGGATGAATTATGCTGAGCAACTAGCCTGGAGTTGTGGATATCCTTAATGAGTATGGACACACCCCCACCTTTGGTGTTTTGGTCCAGGTTAGATGGCCAAAAAGTGTGGTATGAGCTATAGCCTGGTAGTGCAGGGGTGCTCTCTGGAGCCTTGAACCAGGTCTCAGTCACTGCACAGATATCGATGTTCTCCATTTTAAGGAGTGCCTCAAGTGAGTGCATTTTGACATTTAGACTTCTAGCATTGAGTAGCATTACCCTCAGTTTTTGCTTACCTGTTCCTGTTATGGTGGTGAATTTGTTACTTGAACCCTGCCTAAAAAAGGCACTATAGGGGCAGCAAGAGCCTTAGCCAGTATCCGGAATCCTAGGGGCGACAGGTGCAGGCCATCTGTGGCAAAGCATCGTGGTCTGTCGACCATGTCATCCCAAGCAGACAGATACTGGATCCCCTTTGAATGACACCAGAAGCTTAGCCAATTGTTGAAATCAATCATTTTGTCCTTGTACTGCGGTATCATTCTGGGCGATGGCAGAATGCTACTCAGGGTTAGGGTCATACATATATATATAATACAGCACACTTGTTAGACAGAGTGCATTTTAAATTTATTGTTTAAACATTTTTCCAGTAGACTGTACTGTAAGCAATGAAACAAAATGCATGAACCAATAATGCCAAAACTGCCCATTCAGAACATTTTCCATCATAAAAGTCTACTTCCACACCCACACTATAAATAGAATGACAGCAGTGTAAGCCATAGGCATCTTGCACAGCTTCTCACACATTTTCAATTTAATTTTTTTTTGGGGGGGGCAAAGGGTCAAAAACCAGGGACACATTTTAAACATTGCTTGTATAATTTTGTAAAGTTGCTAGAATAAAATGTTGTGTTACCACCATGCATTTCACTAGTAAGTCTTGAACCCAGGATCCTATGCACTATAGTCAGAGCAACATAGCACTATGCTAAATCAGCAGCTTCCTGAAAATTAGGAAGACTGAAACTTACCGGCTATCATTTAGTGAATTAATTTCTCACTTCACACCACAGCTCTTAACCTCTTAGCACAAAAAAGTGGACAAACAAAGCCAATAATGGGGAATACAAATTTAGTTCTCACTGTAGCTCTCAACTCTTAGCCCAAAAATCCTGGGGAACACAAAGTCAGTTCTCACTATTGCTCTAAACTCTTAGCAGAAAAAAATGGGGGAATACAAATTCAGTTCTCACTATAGCTCTCAAGTCTTAGCACAAAATACCTAGGCAAAACTCACAAGTGGTGGAGGCTAGGGACTTTCGGCTTTTTTTACCCTCTACTGAAGGTACAGGGTTAGAGCCTGAGTACCTCTAGCCACCAGGTATATTGAATGGGGGGCATTTTCTCACACACATAAACACACACACACACACACACACACACACACACACACACACACACACACACACACACACACACACACACCCTTACTTCAAATAGAGAAGCTCTCTCCATAAAGCACTCAAATAGAAGAGTTCATCATACCAAACAGAAAAGCTGTTAGCTCTCTCCATAACTCGCTTTTGCGGCTAAACAAGTTCTGCTGATTCCATAAGCATACAATCCATAAAAGCTCCATAAAACACTTCCTGCTCACATGGAATGATGTGAACTCCTTCTTTCAGCTCAATTCCATCTCTTCTTTTGCATATACTCCATAAAACTCTTCCCGCTTGCATTTGCTGCCAGCCGTTAATGATGTGAGCTCCATCAGCTCATTTCCAACTAGCTGGTAGCCCTGACGGTGCTGATGTCATCACACACATGATGACATCAGCACCGATAGTGCAAAGATTGAAAACAAAAGGGAAATAAATCGGAAATGAAGGGATGCCACTCGGGAATCATGATACCCCTTCATTTGGACCCCAAAACTCTGTAAAAACTGAGTAATTCAGTATGGTTGGGAGATAGGAGTAGGATAAGTTTCCCAATGCCCTTGCCTAATATCCACTAATAGTATAAATACAACCTTAGGTCTCGCTTGAAAAGCAGCTACTAGCTTATTGTGACTAACCCACTCAACAAAGGAAAATAAATAAACAAATAAAATTTTCATTTCTTATAAATAGCACAGAAGTGGTCTCTACCTGGTCTATAACAGATTGCTTCATCTAGTTGTTTCCAAAATTCTGTACCTGGATCATAGAATTAGGGGAAATAAAACCACTCTGTGGAACCTAATATTAAAAGTAATTATCATAGACAAAAAAGTGGCAAATTAATTAAACAGCACTTTCAAATATTGTGAAATAGACTTCCCCTTAAAATCAGTAACATGAATGTATGAAGCATCTGTCAGACTTGACACAGTTATTTCATTTTATTCCCAGTGTTGAAAATTTGTAGCAGAGACACTTCAGTCCACAACGAACATATAACCCTGCACTATCCAGAACTGCTTTAACAACTACAGCTTTTGTTTTATTTATTAAAGTTTCTTATCTGTGTAAATGTGTTGGTCCAAGCATCTTTTTCAGCCAAGACCTGGGTCAATCAAGGCAAGCACAAAAAATTGACACATTTTAAAAATGTTCAGCCAAGAGCACACAATTTGGAAGTACAGATAGGTTAGCTAAAATAAGTTGTTCAGAATTTAGAATATAGAATCACATTAAATAGACATGTCATTTAAATTCACAAATAATATCATAATTCAGTAAAATAAGAATTTGCAAATCTAGTAATACAAGCATGATACTAACAGAAAGAAAAATTATACTACTTCCCAATCAATTCTAGTAGCTGTAGATATGAGATGGCTTAGTGGTTAAGGTCTTTGCCTTCCATGCCCCATGTGCAAGGTTTGATCCTAACCTCTGACCAATGGCTGTTTGGAGTTTGCATGTTCTCCCTGTGCCCCTGTGGAGTTTCTCCCATGTCCATAAAACATGCTGACATTCACCAATAAATGGAGCTGTGGACAGCAGCACAGGCTCTACATGGTACCCTAATAGGGGAAGAGTTGTACAGATCAACTGCTTTTGGGCATCGTATCCTCAAAATAAGAGATGATGGCTAGCCACTTGATGGTGCAAAATATGGCTAATGGGCATGGGTAGTTACTGGTACCTACTCTGACCCATGCCAGGGACACTTACTAATGGCCAGTGTGTGCCTGCCATAAAGCCCATAAGCAGCCCTGGGTTAATAAGCTATGTAGGGACATGATGACATAGAGGAGGCTAGATGAGATGGGATCCAGAAGGTGGAGGTCAGGCTAGAAATGGTGTAGGAATTGTGGTGAGAAGGAGGCTTCAGTAGGCAGTAAGGGATGTCATCAGGCTCATGATAGGGCAGTATTCATCTGCCCCACAGCAGGGTTGTGATAGTGAGTTAAAGAGGTACTCAGACAGCAGTTGCAGGACCAGGACCTACTAGACTTCCTCATAGAATCCATCATCCCCAGCGAAACAGTCGGCCCACAGTGTTGCCACAATCAGCTGCAACCAGTGGTCAGAGAAGGCTCTAAGGTCAACAGAGACCAATGAAGACCTGGATTGGAGAGAAAGTACAACAGTTCAAGGATGTACTCAGGGCTGTAGCACCTGAAGAAGAGGAGGAAATAGGTGGAGCTGAAAAAGAATGGCAGCGGAAATAAGGTACATAAGGAAAGCTGGAATGCAGAAGTCCAGGAAGTCATCAAAAGAAAGTAGTGCAGGAAGAAGTGGGAGATAGAAAAGACTGACCAGGCTAGAAAGGACTACTGGGAGATAGAAAAGACTGACCATGCTAGAAAGGACTACTGGTAGGCTAGCAACGAATTCTAAGAAAGAAGTTGCAATAGCAAAGAATAACTTCTGGAAAGTGACTGAATAAGGGGCACAAATAAACTATACCAGGTTACAAGGCAAAGACAGAAAGATAAAGAAGATAGTCAGACAGCCTCCTCCCAGAGTATTTCCAGCAGCTTCTGAATGAAGAAAACCCCACAGAAGCTGTACTGCCCCAGAAACAGCCTACAATGAGAGAAGAAACCCACCTGGGTGGGAGGTTGGCATAATAGTTAAGGTGTTTACCTTACAAACACAAGGTGCAGGGTTTGATTCTCACATGGGATAATTGGCTAGGCTTAAAATGGCCCACAAGGGCACTTTGCCTAGTACAATGTATGAACCTATGACTCTATGAACCTATGAACCTTAGAAGAAGTAAGAACAGCACTAAGGAAGATGAAGTCAGGGAAAGCAGCAGGCTCAGATGAGGTCATAGAAGATATGATAAAGAGGATGGGTGAGATAGGAGAGAAATGGCTACTGAGGGTACTAATAGGAGTGTGGAGAGAAAGGTGTTTCCCAGATGACTGGAGAATAAGCATACTCCTGCCAATGTACAAGAACAAAGGGGACATCCACAACTGTGGGCAGTACACTATCACATTGCATGAAAGTTCTGGAGAGGGTGATTGATAAATGGATATGCAGAGTAGTAGAATGCAAGATTGGAGAGAAGCAGTTTGGATTCAAATCAGGATGCAGCAAAATTGACCCAATGTTTGCATTGAGACAGATACTTGAGAAGAAGCTAGAGATGAGAGAGTCCAACTGGGCATTCCTAGATTTGGAGAAAGCATATGACAAGGTCCCAAGAAAGCTGATCTGGGCAGTACTGCCGTGGTTTGAAGTCCAGAAACATTGGTAGAATTAGTGCAGGCTATGTACAAGGACCCAGTGACTCAAGTATGAACAGTGTTTGGCCTCACAGAGGGGTTCCCAGTGGGAGTGGGTGTACATCAGGGTTCAGCTCTGTGCCCATTGCTGTTCATACTGGTGATGGACTACATTAGCGGACAGGTTGGAGGGGAGGGATCAACAAAGCTGCTGTATGCAGATGATGTGGCGGTGCAGGCAGACTCTGAGCTAGAACTTCAGCAAAGGATAGGAGAATGGAATGCAAATATGAAGGCACATGGGATGAAACTAAGCACAGATAAGATGGTGATAACGTCAGCAAATTGGGGAAATCAGAAGAAGCTGAGAATAGAGATAGAAGGGAAGATAGTGGAGCAGGTAAACAGCTTCAAGTGTCTGGGAGGGGTAGTTCAGGAGAAGGGTAGTCTGAAGGAAGAGGTCAAAGCTAGAAACAGAGGGGCTGCAGCCACCTGGCATAGAGTATCAGGTGTGGTCTATGATAGGAAAATGGCAAAGAAGCTGAAAAGTAAGGTGTACAAGACAGTGGTGTGACCAGTACTACTGTATGGTACTGAAACCTGGGCAATAAAGGCAGAACAGTTTAAGAAGCTAGAGGTGATAGAAATGAAGTTGCCGAGAAAGGTGGTAGGATGCACACTGTGGGACAGGCGAAGAAATGAGGACATAAAAGCAGAAGCCAAAGTAGCTGCAATTGCAGAAAAGATCAAAGAGAACAGATTGTGATGGTTTGGGCATGTGTAGAAAAGCAGAAGACAATCTGGTAAGGAAGATTTGGGAAAGACAAGAAGAAGGTAAGAGGAAGTGAGGACATCCAGCAAAGAGGTGGATGGATTGTTTGAAAGAAGGTCTGCGACAGTCAGGCATGAGTGTTGAAGAAGGCAGGAGTGTGGCACTGAATTGAGAGAGTTGGTAATAGTTAACACGATACCCTGACCCCATGTAGAAAAAATGGGAAAAAGGGGGGCTGAAGATGATGTAGAAGTACAGACACAGAGCAGGGAATTATGGAATTCATATACAGTATCCCTGAAGCAGTTGCATTTGTTTTCCTTAAATATATGAGAATGGAGAGATTTCTTGAAAGATGTAAGTTTGCCTGATAGCTTCATGTAGAGATCTAGCAAGAAGAGCAAAGTTTGGAGAAGCATCTTTCACAGGTAGCAATAGTGAAGGGAGGCCTATATAGTTAAAACAGATATAGATATATTGAGGTAATAGCTGGTATCTTTCATGCACAATTCACAAGTGAGTAGTAGGCAGTAACTTTGATTAAGAAGTTTAAAGGTGAGTGTATTATGGACAAGTGTAGCCCTATTGTGTACCAGAAGTCGTATTACTTTCCTAAGAGTAAGACAATGGTGTTCATATATGTTGGTGAGAAGAACAAATGTGATTATTTGATTATTTGATTTTTAGCATATAGCAACAGAGTGTTTATTGTGAGATGAGCAGAAGGGTATGAATGGTAGTCCGTAGCCAAATCTGGAAAGCAGTACATTAGTGTATATGGTTCATCTGGCTTCCACAGTAAGAAAGTGAGAGATCTTATAAGAAAGTCTTATTTGAGATAATAATTTGGTAATCTGGGTTTAAACATGTTTATGAAAGTAAAGCTGCTGGTGAAAAGGAAACCTAGATGTCTTTGTTCATATTTATAAGTGAAAGGAAAGGAAACCATGAAGGATCTGTAATGATAATGCTTTAAAATACATTAGATTTTGGTGTTTGCCAAATTGCATTAATGACTTTTTTTGACTGTTGACTTTCAGATTATTTTTGTGAAACCAATTCCAAATATCTATAAAGTTAGTCTGAAGTTCATCTTCACAATAGGAAACATTCTTATTTCTTTTAAGGAGAACAATGCCATTAGTATATAGGACATTTGCATTAGGGATGTGCCAGGGAAAATAATTTATAAAAAATGTTAAAAGGAGTGGACCAAGAACAAATCCTTGTGGAACACCTTTGTGTGTTCATCAGCTATATGTATTGTTGAATACAATGCACATGAAAATGTAATTAGAGAGATGTTTTTTTTTTTGTAATATTGCAGGATACCATTACAGAAACCCCTCTCAGCTTATGCAGCCAAATATAAAATGATCCACACTGTGTGAAAGGCTTTCCTACGACCAAGGAAGATTTCCACAGTAACTTTATCTTGATCCATATTGGAGTAAATGTGATCAGTGAGAGAAAATATAGTTTTATTAGTACTGTATTAGAGTCAGAAACCATGTTGTCTATTATTGAGAATATTACGTTTGGTAATATAATCAAGAACTTGGATGTAAGTAATATTTTCAAGAACCTTAGTGAAAATACAAATGTTATAGAGTGGGGAAAAGTCATTAACTGAAAGAGTGGAGACTTTGTAAGGGAATGCAAAGAGCATGTTTTAAGCCGTGAAAGAAGACTGATATTGCAAGGGTTAAGTTATAGAGGGTCTATATTACGTGATCGAATGGCCAAATAGCCGAACACTTAATAGTCGACCCATAATAATCAAACTGCCCCAATGTCAAACTGTTCAATGGAGTACATTCCATACATTTTGGAAATGGAAGTTTTCCATTGTCTGCACTGTAGTGCGATCTCAGAGTTGGTATATTTAAGTAGCAGGAAGTGTGGGGGTCACAGCCCCCAATGTGGGGGAGCAGGCGGGCTTGCCCCCCTGCATAGAGCGTTTAAATGGTTTGTTTGGGTAGGCTTTTCTTTTTTTATTTTCCATTTGACATTGTGGCAGTTTGATTATTACAGGTCAACTATTACATGTTTGACTATTTGACCATTCGATCATATAATATAGACGCAGTTATAGAGACAATTCCCTAGTATTTAAAGGTAGAAAACAGTATTTTTTTAACTGCAAAATATATGTTCCCCATTCTACTGCAATGTTGCATTGCTTGTGAGATAGAATCCTAAAAGGAATATTTTTAGTATCTACAGCAGTAGCATTGTAGTCTGCTAATTCATTAGTCCCTATTTACTATGGTGGGGGCAGTCTTAGCCTTGGCATGTTTTTATTATGCTCTCCCAGAATATAATTCCATTAGTGTATTTCATTTTCTAATCTACAGTGAGTCTTTTGTATTTTATAGGGACATGTAAATTTCCAATGTTCATGATTTCAGCTTTTCATATAATAAGGAAGCTTGTGAAGCAGAAAATCTGATCTATTGCAATCCTAACTATTGACAACTGCATAGCTTATGGGCATTCTTTCAATTTTACTATTCTGTCCTCACAGTTTATCACTTTCCACTGGTGAAATAAACATGGCAGTACAGGTATTATTCATTGCTCTTCCAGCATGTGTCATGTCATAATTTATACATAATGATGTAAGTGATTTGGTCACACTGACTAATACTGATGTGTTAAACTGACTCTTAATAAATGGAAAAGGGGAGGTTGGTGATGATGACAACAAATATCCTGCTGGAAGAAAAAGGAACATACTTGCATTTTTCTTTCTTATAGAACTTTGCAGCCCTTCCTCCTCTGTCCTCAAGGACTCTTTTCTTCCAATTTCATTTATCACAGACCTTTTCTGAATCCTGCTGTCTAGTGTTACACTGATGTACCTTAGAAATTGCTCAGCTCATCAACCACCATTTCTGTGAAGTAGAAATTTATCATATCTGTTTAAACCTAGCCTCTGGTATGTCCTAGTTATATCACCATCTTCCTCCTCTAACCGTTATTTTTTATCCCACTCCCTCTCTATGACCCACCTTCATTCTATACACTCCTATATCCCCCCACTTTTCCCTCACTTCTTCTGATGGTCATATATCTAGCTCCAGTGGTCTTCACTGTGGCTCTTAATTCCTCACCTAGCTGATCACTTATGTTCCTTTCTTTTGCACACTGTCCCCTGTCCTTAACTCATTTTCTATGTAAGAGTACCAGAAGTGCAGCAGTACATCAGGTATACTTACATCAAGAAACTTCATCATGGTAGCTTCATGTTCTTCTTTCTTACAGCGACTCTCCCTGTGTAGAATCCCGCCATCATATTTACCTGAATCACTGTTATATTATTTTTCTCTTAATTGTGTATCCTCACACTGTTCCATACTCCAAATACCATTACTTCTCCAGTGCTTACAGACATCCTGTCCCATATCCTGACAAGACAGTAAAATACAGAAAAGTATCTCTGCTTTCATTTCTACTTCTTGTCTTCCCAGTTCTGTCTTGTTTTCTTCACTATACAAGTTTAACTTGTACTGTGGCAGTCTGCTCACAATGTATCCAACATCTGAAGTGATAAATGCTGCTTTGTTACTGTTTACTCTCATTTTGGTGTTAATGTTTTGCTCTCTCCTCAATATACATGTGATTATGACTGCACACAAGTGTCATTGCAGTCTACAACAAAGACCCCTCAAAACAATTGCTTTTACTGTTTCTGATGTAATGTAAACATACTACTCTTATTGTGTGTTTGCTATATTTCTCTATTCAGCTGACCCTTTTTAACCAAAACATTAGTTCTACTGTGGCTGACAAAAGTAACTGGCACACAGTTCCCTCCTGTATTGTTCAAATTATTTCTTATTTTTGTGGAGCAGAAAGGGGATTCAAATCATACTGAAGAATCCCAGAGGAAGAAGGATGTTCACTTACATTTTTAAGTCTTACATGTTTGGTTTCCAAGAAGAACAAAGTATCTGCTTCTCTGAAGAAGGAAAAAAATAGTTTCAATAGCCACTACCAGTAATGAAGAAGTCATGTGATTAACCAAAAGGAATGAATAAACAGGTCTTATTGGTGACATAAGAGGATCTTGTGGGCATGCAACAGATGTGGCTGCCCCAGTAGTTGAAGCAGTATCAGGAGAAACTGAAAATGGGGAATTGTGCCATTATTTGTTATTGATGGAAGAAGATGAAATACATAACTGTGGGCAATATTTTTGTTACATAGTCAGTGAGAAGTGTGTCTTGTCCCAAATACAATTACCTTTATTGTGGAAGGAAGTGGTGGCTACCATTTTGGAAATAAGATGAAATATATTACTATGAATTGTATTTCATAAAACTGTTCGGTCAGACATGTTGTCTAGCCATAGTACCATTCTGGTTATTGGAGGGACAGATTGCAATTTCTAAGTCTTATTGCTGAAAACAAACTGTCATAAATTGCTATTGGAATCACAGTTAGGGTTATTCCAGGAATTTCTTTCACCATGTGCTGTGAAAAACACACTAAACTATAGGTCACCAGGCAGTATTTCATACACCTTTTTTCAGATAAACATTTCCTCTTTTCCAAGGTGGTTTCAAGGGAGGATGATTACTGCCTTTGAGTTTTACTTTTGGGAAAAGCTGAGGTAAGTTGCTTGCATTAATTGCATTTGGACAGTGAAAATGAATGATGGCAGCTGTGCATTTGAGGATGGCAAACATTTTGATGACTTTGTCTGTTATCCCTTGAAATAAAGGGAAATAAATGGTTATGGGCTGTAACCACTTCTGATATTTGCTCAGTCATACATTAATACTATCCCCAGGGCTTTTTTGAATGTAATGTAATGTGCTGTTCCAAGGGGTATTTTTTAGGCTGTAAATCTGGAGACTAAGAGAAAGAGACTGAATCACTGCCACTTTCAAATACTTTAACTGCTATGCAGCTTGTATTCATTACTTAACCTGTACTTGCTGATGTGCAGTTTTCTATGAGTATTGCTATTCAGCAGTGTTTACTCTAAATGCCCCCACTGCTGTACAATGAAGGTAGGTAAAGTACTTGTCTTCCCGTACCACCACTAACCTTCATTTCCAACAAGCCTGCATTGTGGTTAGGCTGGTCACAGTGGAAAGAATGGAGACATTTAATGACATATGTAAAAGACTGAATATTCAAACACCCTGGGCAGCTGTGGATTTGATTGGTAACCCACAGAGTTAAGGGATCATGGGCACAGTGTGTATACCTCAGACGCATAGTCTGAAGAATAAGACCTAATGTGCAAGTTGCACTTGACCAACTATTTTTAATATTTTTTTATGTAATGCTTTCAATACTATCTTAAAATGACTAAACAGAAGAAAAATGCATACATTTTGACAATGTCTCAAAATGTGTTATTTTATCAAAGAAAAAAACAATACTTTTATGTTAAGTAAATAGAGTTACTCACCACCCACATCCTTCCTAAGCCTCCTGATGCAAGTTTAGTTCTGTTAACTGTTCAAATGGTAGATATTTCGTGAATAAAGATCACCAATAAGAAAGATAGAAAGGAGAAATAAGTATCTTTCCAATTAACCAGTTGATCTCTTTTTCTGAAAGCATGGTATAAGTAACATCTTCTTTATTCTTATATTAGGATGATTATACATACCTGAAATAAAAGAACCATAGTTGAAATGGTTACATGCCAACTACAGCATCACATACCATACCTCCATACCTTTTAAACTTTTGGCATAAGAAACCTGGACAAAGCTTAAAATAATGGGGGGACAAAGACCTAAAAATATGGAAAACTATTGCTCTGATAGACTTAGGAAGTTGCTATAATAGCAGGATTTGTGTTAGCATGCATTTTTGAAGGATATGAAGCCTGAAACTCATGGATGTCATTATTTAGTGACTTCAGTCCTCCATCGGTGGCAAGAAAAATACACATTTTATGAGGCATACAGGCCAAAAGTAGGAGGCAAAAATCTGTATAGTTGAGAGGTATGCAAAACCTCTCAACCTCTTAGTGCAAGAAATCTGGACAAAGCCTACAATAATGGAGATGCAATGGCCCATGAATACAGATAGATTTTAAATATTGCTCTTTTTAACTTAGAAAGTTAGTAGAATAACAGGATTTGTGTTATCCTGCTTTTTCTGAAAATCATATATGTCATTATTTAGTGACTTCAATCCTCCAGGAATTGCCAGAAAACCACACATTCTAAGAGAAATAGTGGCTAAATCTGGAGACTAGAGAGGTATGTGAAAAATACACCCACAATACACCTACCATCTCTTTGCTCTCATCATACACACACACACACACACACACACACACACACACACACACACACACACACACACACACACACACACACACACACACAGACACTCTCTCACAAAGCAGCACACACTGTCTCTCTCATACAGCAGCACACACACACGCACACACACATACACACACACACACGCATACACACACACGTGCACACATGCACATGCATGCACACGCACATACACACACACACACACACGCACACACACACATACACACACACACACACACACACACACACACACACACACACACACACACACACACACACACACACACACACACACACTCTTACTTGCGTTCTCTCTTACCGGAATGGCTAGTTTAAATTCCATGCACAAGTGTGGAATAAGTTTACATCCATGGTGGCATATATGCGTGTGATGCATGGTCCTCCTTAAAAGTGAAGACACCACCACCACAGTGTTAAGAATTTTTTTTTTGATTATTTGTTCCGGACAATACGCTGTCTGAAAAAGGCAGTTTCCATTTTCTGGACATTCCGGAAGAATTCTGGACAGTTGGCAACCCTAGGACTCCTAGCCCACCATGTGTGAATCCTGGAACAAGACTACCATATTTGGGCCCCGGTTCCTAGGAACCACACCCATGCCCACGTTCCTTCTCAGAAGAAACATGGAATCCCAACTACCTAGGAGCCCAATATTCTTTACAGAATTTTTTGCTTTGTGATTGTTTTCCAAAAAGAATGTAATACAAAACTGGAATAAACCCAATCTTCCATGACTGAAAAAAAATGCAGTTCAGAGTCAAGTTCCTGGTGCTATGCTACTATTGAATATGTTAAGCAGTCATACTGTGGATATTGCAAAATATCAGTAAAGCTGGGAAACATTATTTTATGGGTAACCCACCCTCTGATGGAAGCAGTTAACATCAATCCTCCTTAAATAGTACAGAGTATATTGAACATCCACACCCGCAACTTTCTAAAATAATGTAAATATATATATATATATATATATATATATATATATATATATATATATAGCTATATAGACATAGATAGATATAGACAGATAGATATAGATATAAAATGAAAGTAGCACCATCATCAACCTGATGGCTTTACCAAAGTCTTGAGAGATTTGAAAAAAGACAGACACCCGGATATATAAAGAAATAACTAAATTATGAGGTCTTGCTATCTGAAAACCTCTATCTATAAAAATAAAGAAATAAGTGGGGTAAACAATCCATACTTGTGCAAGAAACTTAAGTACTTTAAATAATTAAAATAATTTGCAGTCACATTATCAAATGGGACCATGGGGATTTAACAATAATAAAATGTCACTTACACATGTAGATTCAAACCAGCAACCTTGGCTCTTACAGCCGGTTTGGAGCTGCACTATACTAGCAAGCAGCAAATGGAGTGTTCCAACAGTTATGCATATCACTTGTAGTTCTGCTTACATTTCAGGGTGCAGCCGTATAAATAGCAGTCTTTTGATTTTTTTCTTTTCATTATTTTACAGAGTTGAAGACGTGGACATTTGACATGCTCTTTCTGATAAGTTGAATGCTTTGACCTAAACTTAGGAAGCCATATGTGTGTGTGTGTGTGTGTGTGTGTGTGTGTGTGTGTGTGTGTATTTTATATAAATATATATATATATATATATATACATATATATATATATATATATATATATATATATATATATATGTATATATATATATATATATATATATATATATATATGTGTGTGTGTGTGTGTGTACAGAGAGAGAGAGAGAGAGAGAGAGTGAATGAATGACAGACAGACAACCTTTTACTGAAATTGGCAATCTTGGGCATTTATAAGGGTTATAAAAGTAGTAAGAATATCAAACGTTTCAGCACAAACTATTTTAATAGTGGTAATATTCTTTAAGTTCTGTGTCTTAAACTGAATTTTATAAGTCACAGTAATCACAGTAACCATAATATTTGTAATATTTTGTAAACAACTTACAATATCTCAGCAACTAGTCAGATTATACACACACTATCAGCAGCATTTTATTAATCTAGCTGAGATCTTTCATATGAGGCTAAGGAGTTCTGTCTGTGTTACTTGGTTGTTGAGATATTTCGAAAAATGTGAACATTATATTAATATAAATTAATATAATAAAACAGAGGTCAAATACTAATGTAGTATTAAGATGAAAGCTTTTAAAATGTATTTTAATACATGTATTTTAATAATTTTAATGTAGTGTTAAGATGAAAGCTTTTAAAACCTTGTATATAGCATGGTTTTCGAATTATTGATGCAAATATGAACTTGCAATATTTGATGCCTAGAGGCATCATTAGGAGTTAACTGCAGATGCACCTGGAGGCATCACTCAGATGTAATGAGTTAAGAAGTAATCAAAAACAGCACTGTTAAAATCAATTGTATTAGAGAAAGTTAATCCTACTAGGGACAGTGAAATTAGAACAAATATCCACAGTTTGATGTTGAGTTTTTTTTTCTATGGTCTTCGTAAATGGACAGAATTTTCTTTCTTAAAGGTGCATGGAGAGATTTGCCTTGTTGATTTCTTAGTGCTGTATAATCCAGGGGAAAATGGTTCTGCAAACATTTCTTGTAATGATGAAAGATTAGGAAACTTATGCTGTCTAAGCAACAGTCATACATAATCTAGTTAAAAGTAGATGTATATCCTTTCAGGATGTAAAGAGAAGTCCATTAAACTGCAAGTAAAGCATCATGAAACATGGACTCCTAAGCAGGGATATTAACTTGATAAGAGTAATAGGAAAAGTGAAGTTTTGTTTTCTTTTTTTTAAGACCACATTGATATAATAGGTAAGTCATCGGAGTTGTGTAAGCAAGACTGAAGCAGAGTGAAAACCTTGCAAGGGATTTAGTAGCCATCTAGTCAAATAGGTGGTGATTACATAAAGCAAGACAGATCCTAATGAAGAAAAGCACCAACTGGGTGAGCTCATGGTCATTAAGAATTGAATGTAATTGTAATTCAAGATCCCTAAACCACTTTAGAATGGCATTAGTCATAAGTACAAAGGTGCAGTTATTATATTAATGTAGTTTAAAGTTGTTTAACAAAGAGATAAGAAGGCACAAAGAAAGGGAAAGATGAACATCACTGCAGTGCACAACATTATGTTCACTTCAAATGTGTGCAGAGTCTTTAGAGGTACAATACAGGAAAGAAGGAAATCTTTAGAGGTACAATACAGAAAGGAAGGAAGGTGAGGACAGTAAAATGAAGTCAGTTTTTCATTTGGGGACTGCAACACTTCATGTTTGTCATTTAGATTAGGCACATCTAAATAGTGCACTGAAGGAGACTGCAAGAACTGAACAAGCTGGAATGTTTGTACAGTGTTTCTGATACAGCTGAATGTCTTGTGAAAAATCAGGCTTTCATGGGTCAGCTGCCTTTGATAAGGTGCTAGACGTTTTTACAGGTGAGATAAATGGAGACTGTTATGAGGAGATGACTAGCATTTCTCCTTCTGCCACTAGAAAGAAACAGATAACTGAATGCGATGTACCAATATTATTAGGTTTTGAACTATGTATTAAAAAAAAAAAAACAGTGTAAGAAACTTCTCTGTGTAGAAGATTTTCAATCCATATATATCTAGTTAATCAGTGTATATTAATCAGATCAGATAATGGTAGTAGAAGTAGCGAACTTAAACTCATTCTAAGTAAAAAAAAATAGTAAAAAATATATAATATATAATTTGAAATATTGTACAGAATTATTAAGTATTCAACAGTAATCCAAGCAGGGTAGGCAGTCGGTTTCCAGTTGAAAATCCTTTATTAATATTATACAATACAGGGAGGAAGGAAGGTGAGGACAGTCAAATTAAGTCAGTTTTTCACTTGGGGGCTGCAATACTTCATGTTTGTCATATAGATCAGACACACCTAAATAGCACTGAAGGGGACTGCAAGAACTGAGCAAGCTGGAATGTTTGTACAGTGTTTCTGATACAGCTGAATGTCTTGTGACAAATCAGGTTTTCATGGGTTAGCTGCCTTTGATAAGGTGCTAATATAAATTGAAATATTGTACAGAATTAATAAGTATTCATCAGTAATCCAAGCAGGGTAGGCAGTCGGTTTCCAGTTGGAAATCCTTTATTATGTACACAGACAAGCAATCCAAGTAAAACAAAAATAACAGAGTAATAGTTTCCGCACAAGTTTTCTAACTATATATATACTTTTTATAAGGCAAGGAAGTGGTTTATTGTGCTGCAAAACAAAGTTTTATTGGTATACATGTTAAATTCACATCCCTTCCCCCATCAGTGTGACATTCAAGCTGGTTCTGCCCTACTTAGTGGCTGTCATAATAATAAAACTCTTATGTACTTTAAATAAAATTAATAATGATGCAGTACCTGTAATTTAACCAGATTATTAAGGAGATTATTAAGTCTGCGATTTTATACAAGACAGTATACTACTTGGTTGGAAATATATAAACCTTAGACCATTTGGCAATCAAAAAATATATATAAATATATACACATACACTTTGCATGTAAAAATCCATTGTAAAAATCATATTCTATTTTCATAACCTATTGTTAACAAAGATTGCTTTTGTCCTTCTAGACTTCTTCAGGTCTGTGTACAAGAACCCTTAAAACTATCTACAAAAATATTATTGTATAATTAGTTAGTATTGGTATTAATCATCATTTTGAATAAAATGGAAAAAAGAACAAGAAAAAGATACAAAGTATTGTGATAGAAACAAAAACTGATTTAACATGGCATTTAAAACCAACTGGAAGAATAAAATAAAATTAGTCATGTAAACATTGTGGCAGTTTTCTAAGTTCCAGAACACTTTTAACTGAAACGTAATAGTTTAGTCCAGACTTCCTAAAAGAGTTCAGCTTTAATTGCCACATAAGTTCATGTTTCTCCAGAATATTCGGAATGTCTCCTTCAAGGTCGCCCATGTCTATGCGACCAAGAATCTGGAACTTAAAACCTGTGTGTCTGTTATGAAGAGAAAGGTGTTTGACTATACATTATTTTTAAATCCAGAGCAGATTTCTGACAGATGACATGAAATCCTATGCTTACGTTTATTTACTGTCTTACCCACATAAAATGCATCACATTCATTGCACTGTGCCCTGTAAATTACTTTTGCAGTGTTACAGTCACCCCTGCACTGTTCTTAATGATTTTCTTTAAATAAGGCAATAAAAACTATTACCTTGCTGTATGAATCTACAAAATGTGTAATTAGCTTCACATCTTTTAGTGTTTCTCTCATATGGTCTAGGTTTAAATTAAATAAAACTTCTAATGCTTCTGGCCTTCCTGTAAACAAAGGATGGGGCTTCACCTAAGATGTTAATCAGAAATGGGTTTCCTGTGAAAATGGCCCAGTTATTTTAATAACATTTTTGATACTGTGATAATCCAAAGTGTATGTTAGGATGCAGCTATTTTTGCATTTGTTATTCTCTGTGGAATTTCTTAACATTATCCTACTGGGGAGGTTGAATTAAGGTGTTTCAGTCCTTTTCAGTTCTATAATGGGTTCCAGGATGTTTTTTAACATCTGACTTTCAAAGCCTCTCACTAGAAAATCATTCTCTAAGTTGTTCAGGTTTCTCAAAAATGGTTCCATCTCTGTGGTAATTCTAGCTAATCTATAGCCCTGGGACTTCACTACATTATACGTGTTGTTTTGTAGGATGTAGACTTTTACTGTGGAGTAATAAGTTAACCCTCAAGGGTTTTCCGAATAGATTCATGGTGATTCTGTTATTGTTAGTGTCCATGGAAATCTGCATATCTAAAAAGTGGTTGAAGTATAGCTATGGGAAGAGGTAAACTTCAGGAAGGGGTTGTTTGATTGAGGTAAGTGATAAAATCTCCAAGCTGCAAGGTGTCACCTTCCCACACAATAAAGATGTCATCAATAAAACGTAAATAGTATGTGAGGTGCTACATGTAGTCTGCATTGTTTAACACAAAGTCCTCTTTTCTTCCCACTTCCCCAGGGCTACGTTAGCTATGCTGGAGCCATGGCAGCCCTCATTGCCATACCAGTTTTTTGTTTGTAGTGTGTGCAATTGAAAGTAAAGAAATTAAAGTCCAGTACAAGACTGATGAGCTTGCTTAACTTTTGCAGTTGTGCCTGTGTACCTTGATTATATTTCTTAAAAAATTCCATAGCTGCTGTTATACAGTAATTTTGAGGGATCACTGTGTACAAGGATTTCATGACAATAGTTAATAAAATACTGTCAGCGTCCACTGTAATGTTTTTTATTTTCCTCAAAAAAATCCATTGAATCTCTCACGAATGACTTATTCTTTTCTGCTAAAGGTTTCAGAAAGTTGTTGTGTCTTTTGGCTTTTCCCAGTTAGGGGTCGCCACAGTGGAACTCCGGTCCGCTAATGATTGGCAGAAGATTTTTATGAGCCGAGTTGTCAGCTCTGACGCACAACCTTCAATGAAGGTACATCCATTCACGCATGTTTCCAGACAGACGACGCTCTAGCAGGGAATCGAACGGGACAACGTCTTACTGTCAGGCGACAGCGCTACCGCAGCACCACCACCGCAGTAATCAAGGTAAATGGCTGTGGTTTCAGTAAGGGAACTTCCGCTTGCTACCACTGGTCTAATAAGGTGGGAAGGTGGGTCTTCTCTGTTCTTGTGTGGCTTTGGTATTCCAAAAAAGTAAGGTAAATGTGAGCATGGGCTCCATAACTAATTATAAAGATTTTTAGTAATAATTTTTTCTTCCCATAATGTGGTGAGATTAGTATTCCATAAATCATATGCTCTTTTTATGTCATGCATGGTAAATAACTCATAAAATCTGTTTTGGGCCTCCGATGCTGCTTGCTTGCTCATCGTCAAACTAGTCAATGATGTGCCTAATGATTTGAATGTGGATGAAGTTTTTACAAGAATGGAGAAAAGTCTGAAAAAATATAGTGCAATTATATTAGAAAATCAATATTTTGATTGCTGCACTTTTATGTGATCTCGCCCCTTTAATAATTCTTTTGGGGGTAAGAAGCATTTTAACCAGTCACGGTTTAGAATGCCATCAACATCTACAAGTAGAGGGAGAAACAATTCCTGGGCTCAGAAGCAACAAGTGCATTATAAGGGAAACAATTCCAGTAACTACAATGTGGCATTTCTGAAACTGGTTAATTCAATGAGTACAACTCATTTTTCTTCTAAAGATGTTCCTAGTGGTTCCTGTGTTTCTGAAGCTACTGAACAGTCAAAAAACTTGGAAATAACAATGACAACCAAGCAGGCAGCTTTGGAGGCCCAGAACAGGGTTCGCACAAGTATCAAGGTAAAAGGAAATTAATTCATGGACTAGTAGAAGAGACTAAAATATTTAATTTTAGTGACTTTGTTTTAAATGACTATCATTGTAAAATACTTAGGTTGGGCTTAGGATTTATACCAAGTTATAGATCCTTTTTAACCTGAACTACTTTACAGCTTAAGATGTACAGCAAGAAGTTGAATTTGGCACTTATTTTAAGGACTTAACTATTAAGAAGAATTTGAGTAGGCCATCGACTTTTAATCCATCTTTACACTTTACAATCAAGCAGTTTGAAGTGTTTTGTGAAAGGGACATTAGAGTATTATTGGGTAACAAAGCTGTGAAACCATATTATAATTTGTCTCCTGCTGAATGTGTTGCATTGAAAGAATTGTGTAATATGAAAAATCTAAGATTCATGAAAGCTGATGGGGGGGGTGGTTTGGCAATTATGGATAATGATCATTATTATTTAAGTATGGAAGAAATGTTGAGTAACAAAGAAGATTATCAAAATGTTTTTCTTTGTGATATTCACATGAGATATAAGTATTTATATTCTTTGTTGGATAATATGTTGTTGAACAAGGAAATAGATGTTAATTTGTACAATTTATTTTATATTAAACATCCACGTATTGATATTCTATTTGGTATACCAAAGATTCACAAACATCCTAACTACCTCCCTTTTAGACCAATAGTATCTGCAACTGGCAGCATTACAGACGGGGATGTCTATTTATTTAGACACTATTTTAAATTGACTTGTGCAATGTTTACCTTCATATTGCCTTGACTCCTGGGATTTCTTGCATCATATCAGGAATTTTCAGTTAGACAAGTCATCTAGTTATGAATGTTTCACCCTTGTTACTGTGGATATAGTCTCTTTATTCACGTCCATACCAATTAATGAAGGGATAGACTATATCAGAGACTATTTGAATAAATTTAGTGATAAGATAGTTGATCAAGTTAATGTTTCTTGTACATTGCTGGATATGGACTTGAATAATAATATTTTTTGGTCCATGACAAGTATTATAGACAAAAGAAGGGTGTAGCAATGGGGGCAAGTGTTGCCCCAGCATTTGCTAACCTCATACTTGGATGGTGGGAATGAGAATTTTTACCTAAATTGATTGGTTTCAAAGATACTTTATTTTATAATAGATTTGACTTGTTCTTTTATTATTAAAGGTGAAATTGATGCTAATACTTTTTTGACATATTTAAATAAGACATCAGATTTTTTGTCATTTACCTTGGCATGTTTCAGATATGAAGTTAGCTATTTGGATGTTAAACTTACATGGGATTTTAGAACAGGTTGCTTTCATAGCAACATATTTAGGAAAAGTACGTTTTCCAATAGTTATTTACATTGGTTAAGTAATCATCCAGATTATATGAAATGGAACATTCCTAGGGGGCAATATATTAGAGTGTCATGTATGATTAGTAATGATGATACTTTTAAGAAAGACTTGGAATATATTACTAATTTATTTTTAGAAAGAGGTTATCCAGCAGTATTGTTAGATAGGACAGTAGATGAAGTTGTCACCAAAAGGAATATTAACTTTCTGCCTATTTTAAAGGGAGGTTTTTGGGTTAAGCCAAAGGAAAATGAAAAAGCTTCTAGACAACTACCATGTTGTTGCTTAGAGATGTCTGTTGATACCCTTAGTATTAAAAAATTACACATAATTGGAGAATTATTAGTAGTCATAAGGATGTTGGACAGGCATTAGGCAACATGCCATTATTTGTCAATACCATGATCCACAGTATAAAACAACTTTTAGATGAAACAGATACAAAAATGTATAATATTACTACCAATAAGAGTAAAGGAACATATAAATGTTTCCAGTTGTAGATACATTTATAAGGGCTCTTTTGTGATGTTACTCCATATAAATTATCTAAATTACACCATTTATTTTAGGTTTAGATATGGATGTGGTTCTATTGGGGTGGTTTGTCTTGCCTTGTGTTCAGCCTGTAAATCTTTATATGTTGGCATGACCACTAGACATCTACATGATAGGATACAAGAACATCTAAGGGCAATAAAGAGAAGGGATGAGAACAATGCCCTATATAAACATTCCAGGGTGTGTACCAATTTTAATATGTTTTTGTTCACTGTTTTATTACAAGTAAGTTTGGACAAAAGAGGGAGTAACTATAAACATCAAGTTGAAATCAAAGAAGTGAGCTGGCAGATAAAACTTGGTGCAGATGTTACACCAGGTTTAAACAAGCACATTAATATCAAGTGTTTTTTTAGAAAGTAGGAAAATAAATGGTTAACAGCAACTTTTTTAAAGCATTTTTTGTTAAATTGTTTGATTGTAATTGATTAATTGATACATTTTGAGTTTAAATAGAATGGGGAACTGTGTTTTTATTATTCTAATGAAGTGTTTTACGAAAGTGGAGATTAAAACTTTTTTTTGTTTCTTCTGTGCTATACAGTGAATTTTGTGTTTTTATTTGGTTTGTTCACTTGGCCTTGTGGTGATCTTTTTATTTAAATTTCAGAGAAATGCTTGAAAGAGTTGACAGAAAACTGAACAGTGGGAAACAACCACAACAATCAAAAGGAGATTAAAACCTATTTGCCAATGTACTGATAATGCACACATCACTGCATGGGTAGACTGAGCCATGTAAGCTGTCACTTACATGTATCATGTTTACGTTATGTTGTACTTGTGTGGCATGTTATTAGCATATTTTAATGACTGCTTGTCATCCTGTTACAAAGTAAACCTCTAAGGATTTGAACATCTGTATGCCTAACTTAACAAACACTCTCTACACAGAAAATAACTTATAGTGAAGGGAATCAGAAACACACACATTTCAAGAAAACATTAAAACACTGGGAATGACTGAAAAATGAGCAGTAGTAACCAACATGTAACAATCAGGGTCCAAATCCCACTCCCAGTGCATTGACAGTGTAGACATTAATGGCAACCTGTTATATGAATGTTCCATGCTTCTATGCTTACCCCTATTCCACATATACATTGCAAGTACTTATTCCAATGGTATGGCTTGTTTATCAAATGGCTACAAATTATACCTCAGTGGATATGAGCCCCTACCTGCCAAACTCGTACTCTGTATGCCAGCACATTAGTAAGTGACACCACTGAGAAATGATGATAAGGTTGTAAGAAAACACACATTTTAAGGGAATGTTAAAACACTGTGGAAGCTTACAAAAAGGACATTGCTAAAAAGCATACGACCATCAGATCAACCCTTTTTCAGTGTACTGACCATACACACATCCATGACATCCAGCTACATACATCTTCTATACTTATCCTTATTCCATATATATATAGTAAGTACTTACTGCAAGGTAAGGATTGCTTGTCAGACTGCTATAACTTGCACCTCATAGGATTGGATCCCCTGCCTGTCTAATCAATACCCTCTAGACCAGTGCCTCAGGAAGTGACACCACAGAAGAATGTATGATAAGGTCGTAAGAAAAAGCACATATTTTATGGGATTGTTAGAACACTGTGGAAGACTAAAAAATGAACATTGCTACGCAACTTGTAATAATCAGGGAAACACAATCATCCCCTAATTCATTGATAATGTACACATCATGTTATGACTACAAAGAGATATGTAAGGTGTTACAATGTAATAATTAATGTCACTTTATGTCAGTATTGCCTAGTGTAGCACATTGATGATAAGCCCAGGTGATGGCAAGGTCTTAACACAGTCAAAGGATTTTTCTCAGTTTTTGCCACAGGACTAGAAGTGTGATTTCTCGGTGATTAAATATGGGCAGCCAAGTTGATCTCTGCAAACTGCTATGCAGCATATACCACAGATGGATGAATTGCACTTCTGTGATAATGTGTATCTGATAAGAGTAAAGGTTGTAAAGGGTATAGGACTGAGATGAAATGGGCATCCAACATAAAGGATGACAAAAGGTGAGGATTTAAGGATTGAGCAGGATGGAGGTAGAGTAGATAAGGAGGAAGGTGGACATCAACACCTATGAAGCATTAATTTTCACATTGATAAGGCATTTAATAAGGAGAGCCACTGAAGCTGTATGACTAATAAGGGGTCATTAAGAAGACATATATATATATATATATATATATATATATATATATATATATATATATATATATATATATATATATATACAGAGTCGCACACAGTGTTAAACAGCCATTCACTTCACTGCATTTTGGTTTTCTATGTGGTTTTTTTTGTTAATTTTGAATCAGATAGGACATTGGACATGTGAATATATAAACCTGGATTAAAATATGAAAGGCAAAGGCAGTAGCACATCAGTTGAGCTAATAAAGATTAAGTTGGATGGGTTGGATTAGGAGCATATCTATCAAAATTTTAACTCAGTAATGATGGATCACTCCATATGACTCCATATATACAGCGTAGTTCAAAAGTGTCAAAATCCATGACAGAATGTACACAATGATGATACACGTTTCATTTCGGAGGAAGGTATACATAATTAGCAAGACAAGATTATTGCACCTGCATGGCCTTGAAAGCTCCCCTGTGTACACTAATGTTTTTCAAAAACAGATCATTCACAGGATATACTGCAGATTCAGAAATAGTAAAAGTGTGATAAAACAGGTAATAGGGTTATAGAACACAGAACAGAAATATTTGAACCTCTTTCTATGTTACACGTATCCCCCAAAACAGACAATTAGCATATATATATATATATATATATATATATATATATATATATATATATATATGTGTGTGTGTGTGTGTGTGTAGGTTTACTATAAAAATCCTGAAATGGAGTTTGTGGAGTGATCACTTCATCAAAAAAAACATGGAAAATACAAATGTCAGAAAGGCAAAAATAATGCAACCGGTAATGTCGACCCATCCCTATTTGACAAAGTCGATATTACACAGCATGCCTTGACCTTCAATCATTTCCAGCTGATATTTTGCAAGGGGGCAAGCCCCTGTGCACCTCCTATGTAGGGGTTTGCACCTTCCACACCCCCTGCTAACTATATATACAAAATCCGAGATCACACTGTAGTGAAGAAATAGGTGTATTTCCTGATCACCACTGTACCTTGATCTCCAGTTAGAACGTTGACCTCAAAACATCAAATGCACACTAGCATTCGCTGTTGTGGAGTCAACCATTTATGTTTCAACCAATCGTGAACTGGAAATTAGCCTTTCGACCATTCCCAGTTCAAGTGAATGCCAGCCGAAATTTTGATATATATATATTTCCATCTATTTCCATTCCCGTTAACAAGGTCGGACCTTTATTTAAATGTGGGTACAGTCTACAGTCCCCAGTACTTCAGGGAAGTGGGCTACAGCATAGAAGTACAGCATGGTATTTGTTGTTTCCTCTGGGATATGTGAGAAACACATATGTTTACCTATATGCTTAAGTATGGCATCAAGGAAATGGTGGAGTATTCCCATGCCAGATACTCCCAGGATACTCCCACTGCGTTCCCTGTTGGTCAGTGAAAGGTCCTTATAGCCATTATATGTAAAGTCGCACTTTACATAATATCTACTGGGAATTCCTTAACTCTCACTAGGCTGCATATGAGATTAACACATGATAATGACTTCAGGCATAGTGTTCCTGTCCACACTGTAACATTTCATTATGTCTGTGCTAGGAAAGGCATGCTATGTTAAGCATAGTCAGAAGACCTGGTGCCTCCATGGTTGACATTATGCACATCAGCTGCAGTGGCTGCTTTAAAAACATTTTTCAGATACAAGTTTATAATAGCTGTGGTAATCCCTAATATTACTCAATGGATTGCACTCTGTGAACATGAATATCTGGTCACGTACAAATCTTTGGTGGGTACAGTATCGATACAAGACTTTTAAATGTTTCTGAATCGCTCCACCATGTGTTTTTTTTTTTTTTGTTCCTCATTAGCATACCCATCACTTCAGTATAGTCATTAGAATATAACATGGCCAGCCATGTGTTTTCAGCTGGCCATATCTTGTAGCTGTGTTTTCTGAATCAAACTAATCTTGTTCATGGCCACTGGTCACATAAACTCTTTGTGCAAAGAAGTGAATGTTTATGAATTCCCCAAAAAGTATGCTAAATTTAACCAGATTTCATAAAGACAGTTTCACCTCCACCCTGAAAATTATCATCTAGAAAATATTAAAAGCTCTGCAACTTGACAAAGCTTTATCTATGTTCAGTACTACATTTCTCATTGTACTTAAGTCAGTCCCATCACATGAATAAGAGCTGACATCCAGCACCCTAGCACCCTACCTAACCAGGCAAACTAAGCAGTTCTCAATCTGCAGTGATTAAGTATGGTACTACTGGAAACCGAATAAAAGCTGAACCTAACTGACATTAATAAAAACAGCTTAGAAATCAGGTCCAAAAAAATTAAATATAACAAAAGATTGCAATGCACTAATATGCAAAATGTAAGTCTTTGAACTTCAAAACACTTTACAAGCTCTGTGGCACATGCAATAAGTACATTATATACTACTAGACAAGTAGGGATTCTAGTCTTATAAAGGTTCCTAGGTTAGTACTAGGCTAAGTGTCCCTGTGAGCCATTGTAAGCCTAACCAATTATCCCTTGTGAGACTCAAACCCTGCACCTTGTGTTTGTAAGGCAAACACCTTAACCAGTAGGCCAACCTCCCAACAAAGGGAAACTGTGTTTGTGTGTGTGTCAATAGAAAAGCACATATTGAATGTAACAAAATCCAAAAAAGCAGCAGATGTCTGTCTGTGTTCTTTCCATTTCTGTAACACTCAGAAGTACATCTCACTTCCTGTAAAACTATTCACTAATTGTAATCCCTTCAAACAGCTAGTAAAACAATACCTGATCAATTTATGCCCTGCTGTTCTTGCTCAGCTTTGGGTTCATCACAAAATTCTCAATGATCTTATAACTCATTATTTATACCTAACTAATATCAGCATGTTCTATGTAAATTTCTATTTCGCTATACCTGCTTCCTGCTCTCAGTTTTACCCTTATTTCTTTTTACCAACTCTATCTCTATCCTTTCATTATACTAGCCCTAGCCCTCCTTTCTCTTATCTATCTGAATCCTAGTGTTCTCATACGTCTTTTATTTTCTTTTACTACCTTGTCCTTTGCTGTTCCGATGTATACTTCTTTACCAACTGCAAAATAGTTTGCTGCCGGTTCTCTCTACCAGTTTAATATCTTGCTAACCAGGTTGAGATGAACTGCACAATTTCTGTTTTATGTTATTCCTGGTATTTTATAATGTTAGACACTTTAAATTACTTGTCATTAATAGAGAAATCTGACAAGTGTAATTTTTCTCTGCTAGATCAACTTTGGAATTATTATAAGTGTACTTTATTACAAATGAGTTACAGTAATGGAGCTTTTCTCCCCAGGCCTATGCTAAAAGGGGGCACTACCCAGTCAGGCTATCCCAGTAAACAAACTCTAATAAATAAACAAAAAAATGCATAAATGTTATTATCTCCCCAAGAAGCAACAGATACAGTATAAAACTGACAGAGAAGTTATCACTGAAGCAGGTAGAGAAGAAGAAGAAATAGAAGAGTAAAAAGCATAGTGACAGATAGATATGAATAGTCTGTGAGAACATAAAGAGGAATGTAGGAAAAATAACAAGAGGGAAGTGTGGTACACTGAAAATTTTGAGCATTATTGTGTCACTTATAAGAAAAATTGAAGTCAAAACTCACTAGTAAACGACTGAAGAATGCTTTTACGGGGGGGGGGGTGTCTTTACCCCCATGACCCCATACCTCTGTGTTTGTATTGTACATATTAACTCTAGGATCACTGTGCCTCTCAAAAAGGAAGGAACCTATCTCAGGTACTAAAAGCTTCAGATACTGGGCAGTTTTGCAGCAACTACAGGCTTTTAACACTTTTCCACATAGCATATTTGAGGTCATTGTTAACAAATGGGTTTATTTTATCCCTAATGCTACATATTTTTAAGGGGAAAAAGCTTCTTGTATAGGGACAAATATATTTAAAATAAATTACAGAACAGCATTTGGTTTACACTTTGAAGTAACTTTGGACCAGTCCAACATATAATTCCATGTCATAATCTGGCATGTCATTGCAAAGGGTAATGGACCTCTTTCTGTAGTCCGGGGTTTAAATCTGCAGCCACCATTTGCCTTCTGTTTCTGAGCATGTCACTTAACCACACAGTGGTCCTGGATAATTCTCAGATCTTTCTGGTGTCTCTAGACCTCAAGGAGGCTTATCTCCATATTCCGATCCATCCTCTTTTCAGGAGATTTTTGCATTTTTCTGTTGCTTTCTGGCATTTTCAGTTCTGTGTTTTGCCCTTTGGCCTTTCTACTGCCCCAAGGGTATTCACCAAATGCCTCACTTCTGTGATTGCCATTTGCAGGCTTCAAGGGATCCAAATATTTCCTTATTTAGATGACCTGCTGATTCAGGCATCTTCTCCAGAGGTCCTTTTGCAAATTCTTCATTTTACCATTTCTCCTCTTCAGAGCCCGGGGTTCACAATAAACTTTAAAAATGTCTTCCCTAACTCCTTCTCAGAATCATGTCTTTCTGGTTTGCAGGATTCAAACTGTGCCAATGCTGGCACCCCTGTCTCCTCAAAAGGCATTATCTTTCATTTCTTTCTTTCAAACTCTTCTCCCGCTTGCCTCCATTACAGCCAGGGAGTTTCTAAGAGCTCTGGGGTTCATGGCTTCCACCATTCCAATGCTCCCTCTGGCAAAACTCCACATGAGAAAGTTCCAGTGGTTTCAGAAGTTGATGTGGCTTCAGCATACACGTCTAGACTTTCCTGTTCCTCTTCTCCCATGTGTCAAGAAAGAACTTCTGTGATGGATTCAGCAGTTGTGTCTGATTCCAGGGCTCCCTTTTCATCCTCGTCTTCCCTCTCAGAATCTGTTCACAGACACTTCAGCTGTGGGATGGGGAGCAACATTTGGCTGTGTGTGGTCACCTCATCAGCAGAAGGAGCACATCAACATCAAAGAAATGAGAGCTCTTATGCTGGTTCGTCAGGCCTTTCATCCTCTCTTCTCTCTAGGGCCTCTCAAGGTATTTAAAAACAATACCACAGTCATGTGGTATATCAACAAACATGGGGGTATGAGATCTTACTATCTTTGCCAGCCGGCACTTCTGCTATGGGATCTGGCTATCCAGTATCAATTGACTCTTCAGGTAGTTTACATTCTTTCAGATCAGAATGTTGTAGCAGACAATCTGAGCAGGTCCTTCACTCAATTCCATGAATGGATGCTTCACAGGGATGTATTTCTGGACATTATTCACCAGTGGAGTACCCCTCAAGTAGATCTCTTTACCTCCCCTCTGAACAGACAACGTCCTCTATTTTTTGCCAGAGTCCCAGGTCCTCTGGTATGGAAGGTGGACGCCTTCTCATTTTCTTGGAAGGGGATGTTTATTTATGCATTCCCTCCCCTTCATCTCATTCCGAGAGTCCTGTTCAAGATTCCACAAGATGCTCCCTTTCTCCTTGTCTGCATTTAACTCCCTGGTTAGCTTCTAGATTTGAGGCTAAGCAATTTCTTAAAGGTTTCCTTAATATTAGATCTCCTAGGAAGCTTGTTCCTCCTCCCTGGATCTTAATTTCACTCCAGAAAAGTTGCCTCAGGCTCCTTTTGAGCCTGCTGTTTCAGCTTCCTTGCAACGTTGTTCTTGGAAGACAGTTATTTTGTTATATCTTACTTCTGGCAGATGGGTGTCAGAGTAGCAAGCCCTTATGGCTTGCCCACCTTTTTTGATATTTCATGAGGACAGGGTGTCCTTGCATACTAATCCTTATTTCATACCCAAGGTGGTTAATGAGTTGTCTCTTAATCAGTCTATTAATTTGCCTACTTTTTCCCCTCTCCGCAATCTGACAGTGAGAGGGTGCTGCATACTTTATATGCGCATAGACAGTTCAGATTTTATTTGGATAAAACTAAAGCTATCAGAAAATTTGACCAGGTATTTGTTTCCTTTCATACTAGGTCTTTAGGTTTGGGTGTTTCCAAGCAGACTATTTCCACTTGGATTTCAAAGCCTATTTCTTTTTGTTACACTTTTCATGGCGAGAGCCTTCCTTCTTCTATAAAGGCTCATTCCACTAGAGCTGTGGCTTCTTCTGGTGCTTTTTACAGAGGCTTAGACACTAATTATATTCTTGAAGCTGCTACCTGGACTTCTGTGCATACCTTTACCAAACATTACCAGTTGGATGGTATCTCCAGAGCTGGTGTTGCTGCTGCCCTGCTACCTTACTTCTGTGCATACCTTTACCAAACATTACCAGTTGGATGGTATCTCCAGAGCTGGTGTTGCTGCTGCCCTGCTACCTTACTTCTGTGCATACCTTTACCAAACATTACCAGTTGGATGGTATCTCCAGAGCTGGTGTTGCTGCTGCCCTGCTACCTTACTTCTGTGCATACCTTTACCAAACATTACCAGTTGGATGGTATCTCCAGAGCTGGTGTTGCTGCTGCCCTGCTACCTTACTTCTGTGCATACCTTTACCAAACATTACCAGTTGGATGGTATCTCCAGAGCCAGAGCTGGTTTTGCTGCTGCCATTCTTCATGGCTTCTTGGAGGCTCTGCTGCTTCCTCCTCCAGGTTTCTTTTTGAGCTTTTGCACTCTCCCATTTGTATGGAACACTGCAGCAGTGAATGTAAGGACATAGTACAGTTATGTAAAATCTTACCATAACAGTAGATGTCCTCACCTTCACAGCTGCAGTATTCAATCCCTCCTTCCATCCCTCTGTTTATGTTCCTCCTGGATGTGCAGGTTCTCCTTGGTTTGCCTTGGACTGCTGTTTCTACTGGGGCAATCAGTTCTGAGGATGGTACACCTGTCACCTTTATGCCCTACCCTATGCAGGGAGTATGCAGGTGATGTTCAGCGTACCTTAAAGCAATGGTAGACTTTGGTAGACTGGCAGGATGATGGGCTTCATGGCAGGAAACCTCCATTTGTAAGGAATACTGCAGTGGTGAAGGTAAGGACCTCTACTGTTATGGTAATATTTTGCACAACTGTACTTTCTGTTACTAGTCTGTTAACACATTGTGCATTGACAATTACTATTTTTCTTGCAACAAGTGAGATTGCAGACTTCAGTGGATGGTTTTTGCTACTTTTATATTCTCAGGTGGATCATTCTTGAATAGGGGACCAGTACTGGAAAAGTTGTTAATACAGAAGAGTCAGGCATTCAGGTTCATTCATTTACAGCTATAAGTAATGGACATCCTTATTCCAATAATACCGCGTGCATTTGTGACTCTACCTTTATTTGGGAAATTATTTGTAAACTCTTTTTTTTGTTTTCTTGTTTACTATATTTTATTTCTTTGGTGTTTGTTAACTAGGTAAGTGAACTGGTCCAAAGACTCATTTCAGCCATTACCTAGATGAAGCATGCATTAACAAAATACAAATAAAATATATACAGATTACAATAATATAAAGACACACACATTTTCCCTTAGAACTAGCTGGTTTCTCAGCAGTAGCACGAAAATCTGAAACCCTGTGACTAGCAGTTGCTCTAAAACCTGCTGGAAAGCACTAGTAATTCGTAAACTGATACAAGCACTCAATTCTCCTTGTTAATAAGGAGAAATTAATTGTAGGAGCAGCCTATAATTGCAAAGTACCTTGGCAAGGTAAGGGAAAAAAATCTCTTGTACTTTACAAAAGAAACACTGAACCAGGCATGTCCAAGGGTCAGCTTCCGATGATTTCTCCTGTCCACCTGGTGAATCTGGGCATACTGGGGCAATGCAGCAATTGCTTCATGTACACAGACAACCCTCTCCTCCTACCACCCAACACTACAACCTGTGAGAGATGCACATACATAGCAAAACTGGAAGCAAAGCTCTCTCCAGCCAAGATTGTGCTAGATAGTCAATAGGAGAAGGTTAACACCTGCACTACACCTCAAGCAACACATAGCCCTTCAAAACTCATGGCACCAACATACACACATAGTAACACTAAACCCACTTATGCGGAGGCCCTTAACAGTAACCTGCCCAAGCAACAAGGACCTCTGAAGCTAAAACGCAAATAAACACCAATCACAACCAAAGTGACACATAGCTCAAAACACCAGTGTGCCACCAAATAACAGCCCCTAAGGCAAGACAATGTACCCAACACTTTAGTCATAGGTGATTCTATAGTCAGGAACACTGATGTCCCACTCACAAGGCTGAACAAGGAGAAAATTACTGTCAGCTGCCTGTCGGGTGCCAGGATCTGCCACATAATGCATGCACTCAAGTCACTCCACAACAAGTTCAAATACGACTCTGTCATTGTCCATGTTGGAGTGAATGACTTGAGATGTACCTCCCTGGACTACATGAAAAAAGACATGGAAGAGCTTTCAGATCTTGTGGCCTAGGCAGGTATGACCCTAGCCCTGAGCAGTATCCTGCCTTTGCTCAGAATGATACCACAGTACAAGGACAAAATGATTGACTTCAACAATTGGCTAAGTTTCTGGTGTCATTCAAAGGGGATCCAATATCTGTCTGCCTGGGACAACATGATCGACAAACCACAATGCTTTGCCAGAGATGGTCTGCACCTGTTGTCCCTGGGATTCAGGCTACTGCCTAAGGCTGTTGCCACCCCTATAGTGCCTTTCAGACAAAACCACCATCGTAACAGATATAAGCATGCAAAATCTGAAGGTAATGCTACTCAATGATAGAAGTCTAAACCTCAAAATGCACTCTCTCGAGGCACTCCTAAAAATGGAAATATTGATATCTATGCAGTAACTGAGACCTGGTTCAAGGCTCGAGAGAGCACCCCTGCAAAACCAGGCTACAACGCTTACCACACTTTTCATCCACCAATCCAAGACAAAAGCACTAAAGGCGGAGGAGTGCCCATATTCACCAAGGATATTCTCAACTCCAGGCTAGTTCCCAACACAATGCATCTGAAATTCTACAGGTGCAACTAACACTTGGTAAGACTGCAATCCAAACTGTAGCTTGCTACAGATCCCCCACCATGCCCCAAGATTCTCATTACACCTTTCTAAACATACTAGATAATATTAAGATACAACCAAACACCCTAATACTGGGTGATTTGAACTACCCTGCCATTAATTGGGAAAACTACTCAGGTAGCAACACCTTTGCCCAATGGTTCTTGGAATTCATAAATTCCAATGCCCTGGACCAACTAATCCATAGTCCCACCAGGGGCTCACATACCCAAGACCTGGTCATTACCAACATGGGAGATCGATGCTCCACACCAGTGGTAATCCCCTCATTGGTCAGGTCTGACCATAAGCTAATCACCGTTGACGTCCACATCCCATCCCCACCCCCCAGTAGGGAAACTTTCATAAAAAAATTCTCCAAAGCCAACTTCATGCTACTCAAGTCAGAAGTGACAAACTTCCTGACACCCATGCAGACGGGAACTGGAAGTTTGACCGCTGAATCCTACACTAAGAGCGCATCCACTCGTGCTTGAATCATGCCATTTCAAACAGAACCAAGACGCTCTCCTCCAAAAAAGGAACCCAGTCTGGTGGTCCCCTGCCATAAACAAACTATACAATAGAAGGCAGAAACTGTTGCAGAAAAGGGGAAAATCCCAGGATGCAAAAAACTTCCTTACCAGCGTCAGTAAGAAGCTGAGATCCCTCAGAAAAATCTTCCAAAGCTAGTTACAAAAATAAAATTGCCAAAGATTCCAAGGACAATCACAAGGCATTCTATAGTTATGTCAAGAATCTAAATGGCAATGCTCACATCTGCTCTGAGCTACAACAGAATGGCATTAAATATACTGATCCAAAGGATATTGCCAATATCCTGGGAGATTCATTCAGTGCCAACTTCACCCCCCTCTCACCCCCTAAAGGGCCCATCTCAATACCAAAAGATTGCCAAATTCTGGTATTCACGGCCACACAGGTAAAAAATGCACTCTTGAAAGCTAAAAATACAGCATCCATGGGACCAGACCGCATCTCAGGCTGTGTACTACATGAACTACAAAATGAACTGGCACATCACCTAAATGTCATGTTTGATCATAGCCTCACCTCAGGCTTCATGCCCAATGAGTGATGCACAGCTACAGTTATCCCACTCCACAAGGCGGGATCCACATTGGACCCCAGGAATTATCGTCCCATCAGTCTAATGAGCCTGATCTGCAAATTCATGGAACGCATTATCATAGAACTTATAAACAATGACATTGGCAACCTTCAAAGACTGGACCCCTCCCAGTTTGGTTTTGTAAAGGGCCGATCTTGTCTCCTCAACCTGATAGTCTTCTTCAAATCAGTCTCCAGAGCTGTGAACGAGGGTAAGGCAGTCCACACAGCCCATCTGGACATCATCAAGGCCTTCGACACCATCCCCCACTCTAGAATCATAGATAAACTTACTAAGCTGAGCATTAATCCCTACTTCACTCGATGGGTTGCCAACTGCCTTACTGACACAACTCACACCGTAAAAGTAGCTGGCTCAAAATCCAGCTCCAGACAAATGACAAGTGGAGTACCTCAGGGTTCAGTCCTGGGACCGCTCTTGTTTGGCATCTGCTTCTCTGAAGTATAGGCCAGCACTAAGAGACTCTGGCTAACCATGTTCATAGATGACTGCAAACTGGGAGCCATTATTGAATCCCCAAATTATGTGGATATTCTACAAAAGGGCCTTACAGAAACAGATACTTGGTGCCAGAGCCATGGGCTAAAGCTCAATGCCAAGAAATGTATAGTTATTCCCTTTGGGAAAAACCATGTATCCATGAATTATCACATAAATGGCAATACACTAAACACCGAAAGTGTGATAAGGGACATAGGGACACAGGTGGACAGTGGTCTCACCTTCAATAACCAGATAGCCACAACAGTCAGGAAATCCTTCTATGTGGCACACCTCATCACTAAGGGCTTTTCATCCAGAAAAAAGGAGGTCATTGTCCCACTGTACTTACCCCTCATTAGATTCATTGTAGAGTACAATGCCCCATTTGGTATGTACCTCACAAGACATCTGCAATAACTGGAAAGGCCACAGAAAAACCTCACTAAAAGAATCACAGGCCTAAAGCAGATGCCCTATGCTGACCATCTAAAAAAACTCCAGCTGTACTCCATCACGTAAAGTAGATGCCCTATGCTGACCATCTAAAAAAACTCCAGCTATACTCTGTCGCATCTCACCTACTCAGAGGCGATCTCTGCTTAACATACAAGGCCATGTCAAACCCAGTGCTGTTGGACATGCTACACTTAAAGAAATCCCAATCCCTCAGAGCTGCATGCTCCAGGGATCTAAACCTGGTCATCACAATGAACAAAACATGCTAGAGGGATAGGTTCCCGACCAAGAGACTCCCCATACTCTGGAATAGACTGCCCATACATGTCAAGCTGAGTGCCTCTCTGGCCCTCTTCAAAAGGAACCTTGATGATTGGATGGGAGATAGGAAATTCACCCTGGGGATCATGTTAATTACCCTGCTAGACAGGGGACCAGGGAAGTAAATATTCTGGGAAGAAATAGCCAGGGAATTGTTATGGCTAGGCTTGTATAGGCCCTAGGGTTGATACTTAGTACCAACCTATGAACCTATGAACTACAGAAAATGGAATTAGATTAAAAGACATACAAATGGAATACTTTACAAAGGTGTACATACATACAGTATGATGCAAGATGATTAATATATAAATTATATAAATTATAATATGTAATGTTCTTATGGTTGTAATGTAAGTGTAGCATAAATTAATGTGGAAAGAATTGCAGTGAGTCCCAATATTTTGTTCATATTATTGAAATTAAACTGTGGTAAGAAAATATTAGGTTGGTGTGAAGCTTTTTAAGTAGCTAAGTGAGGACTGTTGTGTGGTGGTATTTTGAATGCAGAGATGAAGAAAGAATGAATACTTTGGGTCACTACTGCACCGGGAAATGATTGCATACATGTTAAGCAAATCTTGTTTAGAGCCTGATAAGATAGTTAATAAGGAAATAGTGTACTGACTAATTTATCACAATGCTACAGAAAAGACAGTACAGCTATTTCATTGTTTGTCATGCTAACCACTTCACTTTTATTTCAGTTACATGAACTCAGGTGTTGCTAAAAACAATGTTTTATCTTTTTTGAAACAACAGCCACTAGTATTCAGGTACCTCCGCTCCAATAAACCAGAGATAAACTGATAAAAAAAAAGTGTAGGCAAGGCTCCAGGTTAAAAGACAACGTTTTAATAAATATACAAGCACTTTCACCAAATGCTTCATCAGGTGCAACATAAAATGTATAAAAACACCATTTTTAACTTTTGAATTAAAATCACATGACAAAATAAATTACACATTTAAAGAGATACATCCCAAATTCCTTCCGTATAGAATGTATGCAATAGATATGTGTGTATAAAGCAATAATTGCTCCAGCACTCAATATATATATATATATATGTATACATATAACCATGAAGGTGGTGTCAAGCCATACCCTACTTTTCACTTTCTATGTAGTGGTCTAGCTTTTAAAGCAGGTCTTAGTTGTATACAAATATTCAAGTCATGACCAGCATTTGCTCTCAATCTTATGATCCATTGGGTTTCCATTTCCTCCGTTCTCAACCTAATATCCCCTCCTCTCTTATTGCCATGATTTATTCCTATGACCAAAAAAAAACTAAAACAGTGTGTAGTGTCCATACTAACCACATGTTTGGCCAGTGCATTAAACATACTTCTCGTACATATATGGTATACATGTTCCCTGATCCTGTCTTTCAACATCCTGTCAGTCTTCCCAACATAAAATTTGCTGCAGACTCTGCACGTAGCTAGATATATCACGTTCCTGCTAGTACAGGTGGCTTTAATGTTAAAGTCAAATTGCTCACCTGTATCTGGATGTAGAAAACAAGAACTACTGCTAATATATGTACAGAAAGAACACTTACTACATGGGATAGCTGTCCCTTGTATGACTGTCCTATTAACATCTCTTGGGAAACAAAGACGTCTTCTTAGGGGCTTCTTATTTCTAAAAATAAACTGGGGCATAGGGTCTAAGTATTTACTAACTTGTTCATCTGTTGTTAAAATGTTCCAGTTTTTCTTTATAATATTAGTGTACTGACTAATGTTACTAGAATAACAAAATGACATTCTTACATTATTCTGTCTTCTGCTCAGGTTAGAACTATTAACATCCTGCATTGGTTCAGGAAAAATAGGGCTTAGCTCTGGTGCTTCTCATGTTTATCACATTCTGTATTTTCTTCTATATCATGTCTATATCATACCCTCTGTGTACTAATTCCATGCTGATGGTATGTATCTGTTGTTGAAAGTCTCTCTCACTGACATTCAGTCTAGAGGCCCTATAGAACTGATTTTGGACCACATTCCTAAAAATGTACTGTGAATGCATGTTCTCTCTACTGAGAAGATGATTGACCCAACATGATTTCCTATGTAATTTAGTACTAAGCATATTCCTATCGTCCCTAAAGATGGTTACATCTAGGAAGTCAATGTTCGTATCAGACCATTGCAATGTAAATGTCAGAAAGTGTGTGGTGCTATTTAAGTAATCCACAAACTCCATCAGCACTTCAGATGTACCTTCCCATAATAGGAAAAAATCATCTACAAGCCTCCTGAAAAATAAAATGTGTTTATTAAAGGGACCTCCTACTAAATATTCTCCTTCCCACGTGGCCATCACTACATTGACGTAGCCGTTCACACACGAGGTGTCCATCGCTACGCCATTGACCTGCCAATAGATGGATTCTCTGAACATAAACCCATTATTTTCTAATACCAAATGCAATAACTCCCTTATCTGCACTATTTTAGTATATATATTAAGGGATACAGAACATTTTCTTAGAGATCTGTATGCATATATTTCTAATAAAGGACTTGGAACACAAGTGCTGTTAGTCACGTTAGATGTGGTCTCATTATTTACCAACATCCCCAATGATTTGGGCATAGAATATGCAATTAAATATATGGAGTCTAATTTATGTACTAATAATACTAAAATAGTGCAGATAAGGGAGTTATTATGTTTGTTATTAGAAAATAATGGGTTTATGTTCAGAGAATTCATCTATTGGCAGGTCAATGGCGTAGCGATGGACACCTCGTGTGTGAACGGCTACGTCAATGTAGTGATGGCCACGTGGGAAGGAGAATATTTAGTAGGAGGTCCCTTTAATAAACACATTTTATTTTTCAGGAGGCTTGTAGATGACCTTTTCCTATTATGGGAAGGTACATCTGAAGTGCTGATGGAGTTTCTGGATTACTTAAATAGCACCACACACTTTCTGGCATTTACAGTACAATGGTCTGATACGAACACTGATTTCCAAGATGTAACCATCTTTCAGGACGATAGGAATATACTTAGTACTAAATTACATAGGAAATCATGTTGGGTCAGTCATCTACTCAGTAGAGAGTGCATGCATCCACATTACGTTTTTAGGAATGTGGTCCAAAATCAGTTCTATAGGACCTCTAGACTGAATGTAAGTGAGAGAGACTTTCAACAACAATTACATACCACCAGCATGGAATTAGTGCATAGAGGGAAATAGACATGATATAGAAGAATATACAGAATGTGATAAACATGAGGAGCACCAGAGCTAAGCCCTATTTTTCTGAACCAAGGCAGGATGTTAATAGTTCTAACCTGAGCAGAAGACAGAATAATGTAAGAATGTCATTTTTTTATTCTAGTAACATTAGTCAGTATACTAATGTTATAAAGAAAAACTGGAACATTTTAACAACAGATGAACAAGTTAGTAAATACTTAGACACTATAGCCCAGTTTATTTTTAGAAATAAGAAGTCCCTAAGGAGACTTCCTTGTCTCCCAAGAGATGTTAATAAGCCAGTTATACAAGGGACAACTATCCCATGTAGGAAGTGTTCTTTCTGTACATATATTAACAGTAGTTCTTGTTTTCTACTTCCAGATACAGGTGAGCAATTTGACTTTAACATCAGAGCCACCTGTACTAGCAGGCACATGATATATCTAGCTATGTGCAGAGTCTGCAGCAAATTTTATGTTGGGAAGACTGACAGGATGTTAAAAGACAGGATCACGGAACATGTATACCATATAGTTAAGAGAAGTATGTTTAATGCGCTGGCCAAACATGTGGTTAGTATGGACACCACATGCTGTTTTAGTTTTTTCGTCATAAGAATAAACCATGGCAATAAGGGAGGAGGGGATATTAGGTTGAGAACAGAGGAAATAGAAGCCCAGTGGATCATAAGACTGAGAGCAAATGCTGGTCATGGCTTTAATGATTGTATACCACTAAGACCTGCTTTAAAAACTAGACCACTACATAGAAAGTGAAAAGTAGGGTATGGCTTGACACCACCTTCATGGTTATATGTATACATAGGGTATATATTACATTGACGAATGCTTAAATGTTCGAATCTCTAAAGATCAACCTTTAGAGAGCGAACATTTAAGTGTTCGAAAATGTAATAAAAGAAAGAAAAAAAAAGGTAAACTGAAAGGGTTTTAGCAGGGGGCAAGCCCCCCTGCACCCCCACACCCCCCTTCTTAAATATACCAACTCCGAGATTGCACTTCAGTGCACGGCAGAGCAGAAATGGGAACTTTCCCATTCCCTACACTGTAGTGCGATCTTGGAGTTGGTATATTTAAGTAGCGGGTGTGTGGGGGTGCAGGGGGACTTGCGCCCCTGCTTCCACCCTTTAGTTTTGTTTGTTTTAGTTTTATTTATTTATTTATTTTTTAATTTTTAAAGATATTCGAACACTTAATTGTTTGATTTCTAAAGGTCGACCTTTAGAGATTCGAACATTTAAGCATTCGTTTACGTAATATAGACCTGTATACATATATATATATATATATATATATATATATATATATATATATATATTGAGTGCTGGAGCATGTATTGTTTTATACACACATGTCTATTGCATACATTTTATACGGATGGAATTTGGAATGTGTCTCTTTAAATATGTAATTTATTTTGTCATGTGATTTTAATTTAGAAGTTAAAAATGGAGCATGTGAAGTTGTTAAATCTCGCCATTTATTCTCACTGATGGGTTCGGATCCGGTCCTTGGCTCCGACACGACCATTAGCAAAGCTCAAGGTTTACCAGTAGCTTGACACCAAGTCCCTTATCCCATGATGCACTGCTGGAATTATCTCAGATCTAGTTTGCCGCATCACAGATCTCGGTGTTCCAGATTGCTCAGACCAATTTTATTGGAAAGATTCTTCTATTTGCAAGTTTTAAAAACTTTTTCTTAACTTTCATTCTTGTTAGGATAGTTTATATATATATATATATATATATATATATATATATATATATATATATATATATTTAGATAAGTGCCCTGTGTTGGCTTTGTTTTTTCCATAGAAGTGTTTCTAGTTAGCAGCTGGCCTTGTAGTGTTGGCTTTGTCTTTAACAAACTTCATAGTTAGTAGTTATTTCAATAGCTAATAGTTGCTTAGAGTGTGTTTTCTATTTGTTTAAATTTAGGATGTCTGAAGAGAAAGAGAAGCAGCATCCTAAATCTGGCTTCAAAAAATATCCGCATTGTGGACAAAAAATATCAGTCATTGACAGGCACATTCAGTGTGTCTATCGTCTGGGGGCATTACACCTCCAAGACTCTTGTAGCATTTGTCACTCCTTCTTTTCCAGGGTACTTTTAGAGTGGAGGAGGAAACTGGTGGATAGGGGCTTACTTCAGCACCCCTTCTCGGAAGCACTGGGTGACCAGGATGGTGCTAGCAAATCCTCTAAGTCATCCAAATCTTCAGGCGACTCCAAGGTATCTAAAAAGGCTAAAAAAATGGAGGGTTTAAGGTCATAGGTTCCACTGCCTTCAGAACTGAGTGTTCCTTCCATTCAGAGATAGCTCACAGCTTTGGAGCTGGTTTCTGAGATTACCTCATCTCCTTTGCTTCAGTCAGCACCCTCGGCGCACTCCTCGAAGTCTTCTGTCAGCCTCTCAGATCTGAATATGGACCAGTTGGTGCAGAAGCTTTTACGGGCACCAGGCCTTGCCAAATTGTTGTCAGCTCTGACACCTCCGTCGGAACCAAAGACCATTACCCCGGACGTGACTGTGCCTCCTCCGTGCCAAACCAGACTTTCGGAGCTGGAGGAGACCGACCTGATGGTTGTTGAGCTTCTGGAGCCAAGACCTGCTCTAGTGTTATTGGTCCCACCTACTCGGATGTCCTCGGTACTGACCAGGGACTCTAGGAGCTGACACTCTCCTGTTGGGTCCAGAGAGCATAGTCATACCGATATGTTGGTGCCGACTCTTCCTCTCGGGGTTTCTGCTCGGATGAGCTTGGCTCCTATCTTGGGCTTGGAGCCCATGGCCTCAGTGCGGGAAAATCAGATAGTCCCTCAGGATCCATCTACCCCTTCTCTTTGGAGTCATGGTGCGTTCGATGCCATGAGAAGAGTCCTGTGTCCAAAGACATCATCAGCATCAGGTCTGGCTTCCTCCTCCCCTCAAGCGCCTGTGTCTGCTCCTGCTTCTACCGGTCAACCCAAGCGTAGAGACCCTGAGCCTCAAGTAGCCCCACAGGGTACCCCCTGCTCTTCTGAGACCTCCCCAGAAGCCCCCACTGAGGAGGTACCCAGGAAGAGACTGTGCAAGCGGAGGCACTTGGACTCCCCACAGGAATCTTTGACATCTGACACTAACTTGGATGAGTCAGAAGGGTCCCCTCGATCCCCCTCTGAGGATATCTCCTTTACGGAGATATTAGAGATCCTTAAACAGAGGGGTGGTTGGCTGTCCAAAAGCCCTAATGAGGACAAGCCAGTGCTTTTGAAGGCTTTCAAGTCTGAACCTTCCACCTCTTGGGTGTCTCCGCCTTACGATGAGCTCCTGGAGCTGATCTCTCGTAAGGCATGGGAGTCTCTGGAGGCCATGGAACCTGTCCCTTGGAAGCCAAATAAGTTCATCTCTGCCCTCGTGGACAAAGCTTTTTTGACTAAGGGAGTGCTTGTTGATGCCATGGTGGTGGCGGCAGCCAGCAAAAAGGAAACATCTGAGACGTCCTCATCTATCCATCCTCCTAACAGAGATTCCCAGGCTTCAAAGAGATCTCCTGAAGGAGCTAGGAGATACTCTCCAGGATACAGTAGCTGCAGGGGTTTCTGACAAATAACCACCCAGCTCGCTTCCCTAAACTCGATTGTGAACTCGTCAATGCATCTCATATCTTATGCAGCTGACGGTTCGAGTAGGGCCGCAAGTTCAGGCATTGCTCTACGTAGATAAGCCTGGATGCGTCCTTTGCAGAGCCTTTCAAGTTTTTCTTTATCAACACCCCATTTGATGGTTCATCCCTGTTTGGGCCCAAGGTAAAGGAAACTCTAACCAGGTGTGAGCAGGAAGGAAAGTCTCTATCTGTCGTCAGATTTCATTTTTCTACCCCTACTCTGCCGTATCCCAAGGGCCCTAAGGGCAGAAAGATGTGGTTCCAAAAAGCCCAGGGAGCCTTTCAGGACACACATGGTGAAACCCCCTCTAGAGGCAGAGGATGGGGTTATAATGGAAGACGCCTCCCATGTGGCAGGGGGGTCCACAACAGCAGGGTGACAGAGGCCAGTTCTCTGGTCAGCCCTACCAGCGCTCCTGAAAGGAGACCTGGCTGTCCGGCTCTGGAGGCAGTCGGGGGTCACTTATCTTTGTACCCAGAAGCCTGGCTAAGTATAACATCTGATACCTGCGTACAAAGCATAATTTCCAGAGGGTATTTCATACCGTTCTCTTCCCCTCCCACTCCTGTCAACAGAATTCCGGATGTTCCACCCAGTCTCAGGGGACAAGCAACTATAGAGGTCTGCAAGTTGCTAGAAAAAAGAGTCATCCAGCCAGTCCCAGCAGACAAAGCAGGATTCAGAACTTACTCAAGATTCTTTTTACTTCCAAAGAAAACAGGGGACTGGAGACCTATCTCAGACCTCAGCAGACTCAACCAATTTGTAAAAAAAGAGAAGTTCTGAATGGTCACACTTCAGGCCATTCTTCCCTTTTTAGGGAAAAGCGATTGGATGTGCTCCATCGATCTCAAGGATGCGTACTACCACATAAAGATGGACAGACACTCCAGAGATCACCTGCATTTCCCGCTGGGAGCCAATCACTACCAGTTTCGAGCCCTGCCCTTTGGTTTCCCGACAGCCCCCAGAGTGTTCAACAAATGCATGGCAGTGGTCACGGCTCACCTGAGGTGTCTAGGATTCCAGGTGTTTCCATATATAGATGATTGGCTCCTTACCGTCACCGCCAGGCATCAAGTGATTCAGGCAACAGAATCTACTCTGACACTCTGCAACCACTTTGGCATTACAGTAAGCTCCTGCCTGGTGCCATGCAGAGTTCTACAGCAGCAGAAAGACAAAAGAGAGACTTTGGAGTGATTAAGTATCATTTTTCTGCATTTTCTTGCTGCCTTTAGTTAATTCTGCCTAAAATACTGACTATCTAGAGTTTCTGTGATTTAAAATGCTTGGTTCAGCTACATATTGTACTTATTTTACTGCCTGCACTTTAACAAAGTCGTTTTTGTGTTTAAATTACCTGTTTAACTGTTGTAGGCTACACACTCAAGTGTGATAGCCATTTCTGTGCATTTAAATTGTTTTTTTTGATTGTACCTACTTTATTTTCTGAAAAAGAAAATACTTGTTTTCCCACCTTTCTAAGCTAGTTTAGTCCAGTTTTCAGGTTGGTGCTGAATTCAGGACTGTGTTACAAGTTTCTTTGTTTGCCCATACCTTACTTGGATAGAAGGAAGTTTCTCTGTTCACCATGAGAGAGGGAGCTTTGAGCAGCCTATCTGTCTCTGGAGGAGTCATTTCAGCCCAGAAATTAGTAGTTTATTGGCTATTTTGGGCTATTTTCTATTTCTTTCATTTCTCTGCTATAAAACCTGCATTTTCAAGGTGTTTGTGCCAGTATACAGCTCAGCAATCTCCTGCCTGGTGCCCTGCAGAGTTCTACAGCAGCAGAGTGACAAAAGAGAGACTTTGGAGTGATTAAGTATCATTTTCTTGCTACCTTTAGCTAATCCCACCTAAAATGCTGATTTTTCTAGAGTTTCTGTGATTTAAAAAGCTAGTTTCATCTACATATTGTACTTATTTTACTGCCTGCACTTTAACAAAGTTGTTTTGGTTTAAATTACCTGTTTAACTGTTGTAGGCTACACACTCAAGTGTGATAGCCATTTCTGTGCATTTAAAATGTTTTTTTGATTGTATCTGCTTTATTTTCTGAAAAAAAAAACAAAAAAAAATACTTGTTTTCCTGCCTTTCTAAGCTAGTTTAGTCCAGTTTTCAGGTTAGTGCTGAATTCCGGGTTGTGTTACAAGTTTCTGTGTTTGCCCATACCTTACTTGGAAAGAAGGACGTTTCTCCATTCACTGTGAGAGAGGGAGCTTTGAGCAGCCTATCTGTCCCTGCAGGAGTGGTTTCAGCCCAGAAATTAGTAGTTTATTGGCCATTTTGGGCTAATTTCTATCTCTTTTTCCCTGCTATAAAAGCCGCATTTGCAAGGTTTTTGTGCTAGTATACAGCTCAGCAAGCTCCTGCCTGGTGCCTTGCCAAGTTCTACAGCAGCAGAGAGACAAAAGAGAGACTTTGGAGTGATTAAGTATAATTTTTCTATATTTTCTTCCTACCTTTAGCTAATTCCGCCTAAAACACCAATTTTCTAGAGTTTATGTGATTTAAAAAGCTTGTTTCAGCTACATATTGTACTTATTTTACTGCCTGCACTTTAATAAAGTCATTTTTGTGTTTAAATTACCTGTTTAACTGTTGCAGGCTACACACTCCAAGTGTGATAGCCATTTCTGTGCATTTAATGTTTTTTTTTGATTGTATCTGCTTTATTTTCTGAAAAAAATATATACCTGTTTTCCCGCCTTTCTAAACTAGTTTAGTCCAGTTTTCAGGTTAGTGCTGAATTCAGGGTTGTGTTACAAGTTTATGTGTTTGCCAATACCTTACTTGGATAGAAGGAAGTTTCTCTGTACACTGTGAGAGTGGGAGCTTTGAGCAGCCTATCTGTCCCTGGAGGACTGGTTTCAGCCCAGAAATTAGTAGTTTATTGGCCTTTTTGGGCAAATTTTTATCTCTTTAATTTCCCTGCTATAAAACCCACATTTGCATGGTTTTGCACTCCAGACAGCGATGGTTAGCTAGGGTATAACTATTCCTGGATCCACAAAGTCTACTCTTCAATTTTTCCCTTGGAACTAGACAAACTTTCAACTTAAGCACTCAAATCACTCACTTCTCATCCCTGCACTTGCCCAAAACTCATAGCAAGCAGTAATAAACCTCAGCACTCCACCCCCCCTATACTGTAGAGAAGGACAAGGCTCTCTAATTGACCTTACCAGCCAATCAGTAAAACAGTTCACTGTACCTATCCAGGCATGTCCAAAGGGCAGTTTCAGGTGTACTCTCCAGTCCAACTGGTGCATCCGGGCATTTTGAGGCAATGTACATAGACAACCCTCTCCTCCTTCCACCAAACACTAATGCATGCGAGAGATGCAATTATACAGCCAAACTGGAGGCTAAGCTCTCTCAACCCAAGACTAGACCAGGCAGTCAGGAGAAGGGAATTACTTGCATCACACCACCAGTCTCACATAGACCTATGAAATCAGCACTGGCAAAAAATACACATAAATACACAAAAACATACTCAAAGGCTCTAAATAAAAATTTGCAAAAGCAACAGAGACCTCCAAAGCAGACATCCAAGCAACCTCCACCCCCCAACACAAATCATGAAACACATACTTCACAAAACTAGTGTGCCACACAATCACAGCCCTTAAGGCAAAATAACATACCCAACACACTAGTAATAGGTGACTCTATAGTCAGGCACACTAACGACCCACTCACTAGGCTGAACAAGGAGAAGGTTATTGTTAGTTGCCTGTCGGGTGCCAGGACCACCACATAACACAAACACTCAGGTCACTCCAGAACAAGTACAAATATGACTCTGTCATTGTCCATGTTGGTGTGAATGACCTGAGCTGTACCTCCCTGGACTACATGAAAAGAGACATGGAGCAGCTCTCTGATCACGTAGTCCAGGCTGGTATGACCCTAACCCTGAGTAGCATCCTGCCCTCACCAAGAATGATACCACGGTATAGAGAAAAAATTATCAATTTCAACAATTGGCTAAGCTTCTGGTGTCATTCAAAGGGGATCAAGTGTCTCTCAGCCTGGGATGACATGCTTGACAAGCCACGCTGCTTTGCTAGAGATGGCCTGCACCTGTCGCCCTTAGGCTTTCGAATACTGGCCAAGGTTTTTGCCACCACCATAATGCCTTTTTTAGGCAAGGCTCAAAAGACAAACCCACTGTTGTAAATAGCACAAGTAACAAAAAACTGAGGGTAATACTGCTCAATGCCAGAAGTCTAAACCTCAAAATGCACGCACTCGAGACACTCCTCAGTATGGAGAAAATTGATATATGTGCAGTAACATAAACCTGGTTTAAGGCTCCAGAGAGCATCCCAGCACTACCAGGCTACAACTCATGCCATACATTTCGGCCACAAAACCTGGACCGAAATACAAAAGGTGAGGGAGTATCCATATTCATCAAGGATACCCACACCTCCAGGTCAGTGGCACAGCACGATGGTTCAGAGATCATCCACGTGCAACTAACAATGGGCAAAACTGCTATTCAAATTATAGCTTGCTACAGATCACCCACCATGTCCCAGGACCCCACTCAACATTCCTGGAAACACTGGGAAACATAAAGGTCGTACCAAACACCCTGATATTGGATGATTTAAATTATCCAAACATTAACTGGGAGAACTACTCAAGTGCAAAATCCCTTGCCAACATTTCCTAGAATTTATAAAATCAAACACCCTGGATCTACTGGTTAACACCCCCACCAGAGGTGACAACATATTGGACCTGGTCATCACCAACATGGGCGACCGGTGTTCCACACCAAAGGTCAACCCCTCACTGGTTAGATCTGACCATAAACTAATCACTCTGGGTATCCACATTCTGCCACCACCCCCGGTCAAAGAAACCACAGTTAAAAACTTTTCAAAAGCAAACTTCACATTACTTAAGACCAAGGTGAGAAATTTCAAAGCTTCCATGCTAAAGGATAACTCTGTCCAAGCTGCAAAATCCTTTACTAATGCACTCTACGGGCACCTACAAGAATGCATAGATCGTGCTATCCCAAACAAAACCAAGACTCACTCCTGCAAAAAAAGGAAACTAGTCTGGTGTACCCCTTCCATAAACAAGCTATACAATAGAAGGAGGAAACTAGTACAGAAAAGAGTAAAATCCCAAGAAGGGAAGACATCCCTGATCAGTATCATCTAGAAACTACATTCCCTCATAAATCATCCAAGGCTAGCTTCAAAAGAAAAATTGCCATGGACTCCAAAGATACAAGGCATTCTTTAGCTATGTCAAGAATCTAATTGGCAGTTCTCGGATCTGCTCACAGTTAGTGCAGAATGGCACAAAATACACTGAACTGACCGATATAGCCAACATCCTGGCAGACAGGTACAGTGCAAACCTCACCCCCAAATGGGCCCATAACTATACCAGAAGAATGCAGTGCCCCTAAAATCACAGACACTCAACAGCCCTTTCCAAAGCCAAAAACACAGCATCAGTGGGACCGGAAGGTTTCCCAGGCTGCGTCCTACATGAGCTCAAAGATGAACTAACCCCTCACCTAAACACACTGTTTAAACTCAGCCTCTCCACAGGCTACATGCCCACAGAGTGGCACACAGCAATGGTTATTCTGCTCCACAAAGGTGGAGCCACAACGGACCCCAGAAACTGTCACCCTATAAGCCTGACTAGCTTGGTCTATAAAGCTATGGAGCGCATCATCATGGATCTTATTAACAGAGACATTGGAAACCTTAAAACACTGGACCCAACCCAGTTTGGCTTTGTTAAGGGCAGATCATGCCTCCTAAATCTGGTGGACTTCTTTGAGACAGTTACCAAGGCTATAGATGAGGGAAAGGTGGTCCACACAGTCTACCTAGTCCTCGCAAAGGCCTTCAATACTATTCCCCACTCAGGTATTATAGACAAGCTCACCAGCCTGGACATAAACCCCTACGTCACAAGATGAGTTGCCAACTGGCTCACAGACAGAACCCACATGGTAAGAGTTGCAGGAGCTAGGTCTGACTCTAAACCTGTTACAAGTGGCATTCCTCAGGGTTCAGTCCTAGTAGCCCTCCTGTTCGGCATATACTTCTCAAAGGTACAAGCAAGCACAGGAGGACTATGGCTCATCAAGTTCACAGATGACTGCAAACTGGGGGCTATAACTAACTCTCCAGCTGATGCAGACATCCTCCAAAAGGGTCTCACTGAGACAGATACCTGGTGTCAAAACCATAGTCTCAAGCTAAATGCCAAAAGTGCATAGTCATCCCCTTTGGAAAAAAACAAAGTACCCACAAACTACCACATAGGTGGTAGCCCCCTAAATACGGAAGATATAATAAGGGATCTGGAGACCCAAGTAGATAGTAACCTCTCCTTTGATAATCACATTGCCAACGTGGTTAGAAAATCCTTCTATGTGTCCCACCTAATCACAAAAGGGTTTGCATCCAGATTGAAAGAGGTCATTGGGCCCCTCTGCACATCACTCATCAGACCCATCATAGAGTGCAATGCCCCATTTGGGATGTACCTTACAAGACACCTGCAACAACTGGAAAGACCACAGAAGTTCCTCACCAAGAGGATCACTGGCCTCAAGCAAACGCCCTATGCAGCTCGACTGAAGAAACTCCAGCTGTACTCGGTTGCATACCACCTACTCAGAGGTGATCTCTGCCTGACATACAAGGCCATGCCCAACCCAGAATTTATGGACATGCTCCACCTAAAGAAAACCATATCCCCTCGAGCCACACGCTCCAGGGATCTAAACCTCACCACAACAATAAATAGGACGTGCTGGAGGGATAGATTCCTGTCCCAGAGACTTCCCATGCTTTGGAACAAGATTCCAATCTACATTAGGCAGAGCTCCTTGCTAACCCTGTTCAAGAGAAACCTTGATGAGTGGATGGGAAACAGAAAGTTTACCCCAGGGATCACGTCAATGGCTCTGCTGGACAGAGGCACAGGGAACTAATCTAAGGGGGAGGCAAAAGCCAGCACATTCCGGCTAGGCTTATAAATGCCTTCGGGCAGATAGCCTAGTACCTACCTATGAACCTATGAACAGTCAACTTCGAAAAGTCTGCCTTGTCGCCATCGCAGCATACTGTCTTTATAGGAGCAGAGTTAGATATCTCAACCACCACTCTACATCTTCCAGTTGAAAGGGTCTCACTTCTTCACCAACACATCAATTCATTGGTGTCAAAGAACAAAGCTACAGCTGCACAGGTCTTGAAGGTACTAGGTTTGATGGCAGCAATTCGAGCCATTCCTCTCACAAGGATGCATATGTGAATTCTTCAATGGCTTCTGTTCGCTCAATGGTCTTACCAGAAATTGCCAATGAACCATATGATTCTCATCACAAACTCTTGCAAGAGGGACCTTCGATGGTGGCTGACATCTCTTCATGTCACAATAGGATGACCCTTTGTGCCCCCCCCCCAGTAGCCACTGTGACCACGGACATTTCCCTGATAGGGTGGGGGGGCATTTTCAGGGAAAGACTGCCCAAGGCACATGGACGGATCAAGAGTCACATCTGCATATTAATGTTCTGGAGTTGAGAGCAGTACTTCTGGCATTGCAGTACTTTCAGGACTGTCTTCCTCTAGGGACAATTGCAATTCATACAGACAATATGTCAGTGGTCTGGTACTTGAACAAACCGGGCAGAACCAAGTCTTACCCCCTTTGTTGAGAAGGGTATGGAAATGAGATGTGTCATCCCAGCATTTTCTGTTAGCAATGCACATCCCGGGGAAATCCAGTGTGATAGTGGACAAGCTGAGCAGGGCAATCTTATTGCCTCATGAGTGATCTCTCAACCAACAAGTTGCGGACATGATTTTCTGCAAATTGGGCCAGCCTTGCTGCAACCTCTTTGCCGGTCACATCAATACCAAATGCAGAAGCTATTTTGCCCTGATACCACCTCTGGGACATCCCCTGATAGATGCACTTGTACACGATTGGCCTTCAGGTCTCCTATATGCATTCCCTCCAATTACATTGATACCCAGGTTTGTACAGAAAGCAAAGTGACTGGAAAGGACAGTTATCCTTATAGCCCCCCATTGGCCTCGACAGATTTGGTTCCCTTTTCTTCACCATCATCTGCTGGAGGATCCATGGATCCTGGACCCAGTTCCAGACCTCCTGACACCCATCAGGGGACCTCCATCCTTCACTGCAGTCTCTAAAGCTGACTGCTTGGCTGATTCACTTCCCCAAATAGCCAGACTTCATTCCCTCTCAGATGACACAAGACAAATTCTATTGTCGTCTCATAAGCCATCCACCAGAAAACTATATCACAGTAAGTGAAAAAAGTTCTCCATCTGTGCCAGCATACAAACAATTGACCCTTTCCAAGCTCCTTTGTCATCCATTCTCGAGTTTTTGACAATGATTTTTAAGGAAGGAGCAGCAGCTGCCACAGTTCGGGTTCAGTTAGCTGCCATATCTAATTTCCACCTTGGATTGGATAGGTTAAATATTATGGCCCATAAGTTATCTAAGGTTTTTCTAAAAGGTGTTTTTCACATGAGGCCTCCTGTCAAAACCCCTTATTCTCCTTGGAATTTGAATTTTATGCTATCTCAAATAATTCTTCCCCCCTTCAAACTTGCATCATCTTGTGATCTCAAATTCCTTTCCTGGAAAACTATTTTTCTAGTGGCCATTCCTTCTGCCCACAGAGTGTCAGAAATTTAAGCTTTGTCTATCAGATCACCTTATATGATTTTTCATACTGATAGAGTATCTCTCAGAACAAACCCATCCTTTTTGCCTAAAGTCTGTTCAGAATCTAATATCAATCAGGTTATTGAATTGCCAGTCTTCTTCCCCAACCATTCCAACAAATTAGAATGCATGCTGCACAAACTTGATGTGCACAGACAGCTTAGATTATATCTCAATAGAACCAAGGATATTAGGAAATCAGATCAACTTTTTGTATCCTTTTCAGAGGCAAGAAAAGGTAGACCAGTGGCTAAAATAACCCTTTCAAAATGGCTATCGGTCTGTATCTCATTTGTTCATACAGCTACTAACATACCTTTACCACACAAAGTAAAGGCACATTCAACCAGAGCCGTTTCTACGTCTTCTGCCTTTCAATCTAAATTTCCCCTTGATAACATAAGTGCTGCAGCCACTTGGTCTAAGATTCATACTTTTATCACTCATTACAAAGCAGATAAGGCCTCCAGGGACAGGTCTTCTTTTGGTTCTACGGTCCTGAAAAATTTACTTTCTTGAGCCACCCAGGATTGCGGGTGCTAAGGATGCTACCCATCAGTGAGAATAAATGGCGAGATTTAACAACTTCACATAAAGAAGTTATGTACTGACCATAACGTTCCTTGTGAGTTGTTTATCTTGCCTTTATTCTCATGTCCCTCCCTCCATCCCCCTCCTGGCTGACAGTTGACCTAGAGGCTAGTATCATCCTGGTTGTTCAATACTTCTTCTTTCCTGGGGAGTGCACCCATTACAGGATTATATATACACGCAGAAACAAGATCTGAGGTAATTCCAGCAGTGCATCATGGGATAAGGAGCTTGGTCTCGAGCTACTGGTAAACCTTGAGCTTTGCTAACGGCCGTGTCAGAACCGAGGATCATCTCTGAACTCATCAGTGAGAATAAAGGCGAGATAAACAACTCACATGGAATGTTATGGTGAGTACATAACTTCTTTTTTTATACATTTTATGTTACACCTGATGAAGCATTTGGTGAAAGCGCTTGTGTATTTATTAAAACTTTGTCTTTTAATCTGAAGCCTTGCCTACACTGTTTTTTTATCACAATTTTTTATCTTTGCTGAGGAATGACTGTCGTAAAAGTATTTTGAAAGCAGCACTAGTAAAATTTCCTTAGATATATCAAGTAATACTCTTCTATGATAAAACATGTTCAGTGATGCTATGCAGAAAGGTTGTCCTACTCGGATACCATGTCTTTACTTGTTTGTTTTTATTCCATCTCCATCCTCCTCCCATATTGCTGTTACGTTCTCTCCACTCTGTCATTGCATAAAGCTTCCTTGAAACTCATTTTAAAAAGTTGCACATAAATTTATATAGATTCAGAGAGCATGGCAGGATGTTTAACTGTCACAAAGGCTTGCTTTACTTGGATATAACTGAGACATTCAGAATATACACAATTCTCATTTTACTTTCTTTCTTTCTTTCTAGTTGTCATGGATTCATCTGTCTTTGCCATTCATTTTTCTCTCTTGTTGTATGAGGTTTCCTACCTTCACTATTATATTTGCTGTTTCAGTGTACACATGTCTTATGCATCAGTACTTTATAGCAGTATAGAAACTGTTGAACATCCATCTATATATACATTTCTAGGATGGATGCATCTTGGACCCTGCCCTACTAGAGATGCTCCATATCCGTGAAGCTAACTCCTCACACATTACCCGTTTGAAAGACCTGAATCTAATATGAAACATCAACAAAATCTGCTGGAGAGACAGGTTTGCCTCATCTCTGGAATAGATCTCCCATACATGAAAAACAGAGTACCTCACTGACCTTCTTCAAGTGCAACCTTGATGAGTTGATGGGTAAACACAAATTTATCCTAGGAGTTCCACCTTTGTCCCTCACTGATAGGGGCGACAGGTGCTGACTGAGGTTTCTTTTTGGGGATACACTCCTGGCTAGGTTTGTAAGGGCCCCATGGCATTAGCTTAGTAACCTCATATGATCCTATGATCCTATCCTTTATGTTCTTTTGTCAGGCTTATATAGGGAGAGGTAGATGGATTGTAAATGGTAGATTAAGCAAGCCAGTTTCAATGCCCTCTTAATTATATATCCATAGAAAGATAACTAGATTGTGATTACATGTACAATTCAGCAAACTTGGTTATTGTGAAAGGAAAATTAAATTCACCCTCAAGTGAATTGATGTACATGAGGTAAAATATCTATAGATGTCATTTGATCTGGGTATGTGTGGTGACAATTTCCATTTTCTACATCAGATGAATGTTTAACTCATGCCTCTGCTAGTGCAGTACTCATGTGAAGGTTAAACTGTACAGCTCATTTTAAAGAACAGAACCGCATGACATGAAATGAGATCAGCACTGGTTATTTGCAGGAGAAGTGACTAAGTGCAAATCTGTGAGTCATCCTGAATATTTCCATTTCAGTGAAGCAGATGTATTGTGAAACTCTGAAAAAAAATAATAAAATCACACCTGACAGACAGTTTAAAAGCACGTCTATTACTGTTGTACTGAGTAATAGAAGCTGTATATATGTATTTATCAGCAAAACGATATATAAATGTACATTTCTGTATGATAAATATATATACATAGAGGCGGGCATATATGTCAATATGTGAATGTGTCTTTGCATGCATGTGTGTGTGTGTGTGTGTGTGTGTGTGTGTGTGTGTGTGTGTGTGTGTGTGATTACTTTTAATTTGGAAGATGAGTGATTTCATTCAGAGCAGATTGTCCTGTGCAAAGTGCTGACAGTGAGGTTGATCAAATTATACTATAGCCAAGTTATAAATTGCTGTCATGTTCCCATTAGTCATAGTTGCATGACCATGGTGTTTGTATATATAAGTTATGTATGTGAGGAGAGAGAGAGATGCCCTTAGAGAGGTGTGTGTGTGTGTGTGTGTGTGTGTGTGTGTGTGTGTGTGTGGGGGGGGGGGGCAAAGGTTCCTATGTTAAAAATAGTGTTTTACATATGTGTGTAGGACAGCTTTAGTTATGTAAGGGTAGCAATAATGTTTTATTTTTTTTTTTTTAGATAAGGAGGCTTTTTTAGTTGAAGTGTTTCAATTGCAAAAGTAACACAGCTGCTTTACACTGTAGCTTGACCCTTTCTGCTGCAATTAAATGCAGGTTTTGATGAAGTTGGTTGATGCATGTTTCAAGCACAGTCTATCAATTAATAAAATATTCGTAGCTTCATTAGTATACAAATCAAGCAGTAGTACAGTGTCTTCTCAGATAAGCAAGTGAAGCAAAAGAACTAACACAAAATACATTTTCTATTGTAGTCTCATAAACGTCAGTTTCTCATAGCAAGTTCACAGCTACATTCCAAGAGCTATCAGCTTTCTGGATTCCCTTGGCATGTAAAATCTAAAGGTGTCTTGCACAATGCCTATTGATTCTGCAACACTTTACTCAGATCTACTGGTCCAGGTCCAGAATTCTTCTTTAATAAAGGTTAGCTCTTCTAAACTAGGACAGTTATAACCCTCTCTGCTATATACCACCTTACTGGATAACTGTATTCATTAAAATTCTGCAGAAACCATCATTACTTAATACACCATGTGCCCACCTTTCTCAAAGTAACAGATGTAGTTACATAATAGTCATAAATAAGTAATTCTGTTCACAATATTTACAGATCAGGTTTTATTTACATTCAATGTATCTACACTATTATTTTATGCTATGTTTGCATCACTTTAGTGTACCATGTTAGCAAGAAGAACCATACAATGACATCTTCAACTCCCCAGCTTGAAACTCTCAGTTTTAGGCCAGCTAGATGGTCTGGGAGCCCTAGGGAGGTTATTTGCATTCTGGTGGGCTAGGTTTGGTCTGTGCTTTATTACAAATTTATTGAATTGCAAGGAGAGTGTTCATCTACATTACTTTGTGTTCCCATATTGCTGCCTCTTCAGACATATGGGGCAGCACAGTCTGTGTCTTGTGTAAAGTTCTTGGCTGATGAAGTAATAATTTAGTAAAGAGAAACACCCACTTTATCACCCAGTATTCTTTCTCTCTGAACTGTAAAACAAGTTCTGCGCTTCTCAACTTACTACTCAGAAAATGTGTGGGATGTTTTCCCCAGTGAAAGTCTCTGATAGCACTGCCTCTAATCAGTAAAGACTAAAAGTCCTTTTAAAATCCAGAGAGGCTAAGATAGGCACTGCATATATATCAGTCAACTGTTTAAAGGGATTGTTTGCATCTGGTATCCACTTTACTTTATAGAGCACCATCTCTTTTATCCGATATCTTGATACAAACTAGGGTACACATTTGCTTCTTAGTGCCAGGAACAAGGCCATTTTTCACTGCTTCTACTTTTTTTTATAATACTTCCCCAACCAGTTACATAGGCTAAATATTTTACCTCTGTCAGTTCTATTTTGTTCTTGAAGGCAGTAACAGTAAACCAAGCTTGTCTCAGTGAGTCTAGTACAGCCTGAACCTTACGTTAAAAGGAGTCACAGTTATCTGCGTGCATTATGGCATAATCTAGGTAAGCAGCAGCATGTCTGACATGAGGATTTCGGACTCTGTCCATTAATCTCAAACTGAAATGAATGACAAAGTATTCAGGTCATCCCCCTCGTGTCGTGAAGTTGTTTTTTCTTTGACTTCAGCCATTAAAAGTGATTTTTTTGTGCCTCTTTGTTAGACATAATGTGGTCAAGAATCTTGCTTTCCCAAATGTTCTGTTAGTTTTTTTTTCCTCAAAAAAATGTTTATTTTCAATTAAAATAACATTTACATAATATTTTTAAATATCATTTTAAACAACTATATACAATATTTACAATAGCCGGACTTTCAATTATATACACTGTATGTTATTAAATATAGAATTAACAGATCAGTTATCAGAGATACAATATTGATTATTGCAGAGTGTCCAACAAAGATATAACTTTCTTCCAAGGATTATTTACCAATGGCCTGGGATAGATTTGTAGTTCTTTGATTTTTATTTCCATCTATGTGGTTGTCTTCAGTAAAGTGTAGAATTCTTCCAAGGTCGGGGGTGTATTTGAATTCCACCTTCTGGTTACGCATTTCCTAGATATAGCAAGTATTGTCCATAACAAATACATATTTGTCTTATTCAGGTAGGGACCTTCATTTACATTTAGTATAATCAGTGCTTTAGTTAAGGTAAAGGATTCATTAAATAAAGCTTGTAAAAATTATTGATTCCATTCCAATATGATTTAATTTTATTACATTCATAAAAATATGGATCCAGTCTGCTTTATTTGACTTTTCACACCCCCAGCAAAAAACATTTATAGTAGTACTGATCTTTTTAATTCTATCTGGTGTTACAAATGCTCTATTTAAGTATTTCCAGTTAAATATTTTTGAGTACTGTGTGTTAGAGGTGTAATTAATTGATAGTAAGATGTTAGTTTTAATTTCTTCTGTTAACTGCAATGACTGACCTTTTGTTAAAAACTGCCAGTATGATGGTTTGGGAATTGTTTTATATGTTATTAACTCTTTATATAGATTTGAAATGGAATTTTTCTTTTCACAACTATTATATATAAATTCATACAGAAAACTTATTAGATTTGGAATATCTTTAAATGAGGAATTATTAATTAATCTGCATTAATCTTGAGTGTACATTAGAATGCTTTGTAAGGTTAACCAGTCCTGTGCTGGAATATCAAAATCATTTAATTTATTTACACTTTGAAACCAGCATAATAATCCATTTTGTTCCCAAGATGGTATTGTTTCCCTATATATTTTGTGAGGAAAGTTCTTAGTGATGATAAATGGGGTTAAAAGGTCAAACCAAAGTTTTAGATCTATGTTTGCATTGATAAGTTTCCTAAAGGAACTGATGTAATGATTAATCAGTGTAGTTTTAGAAGGTTTTGTTATATTATATTGTATACTTATGCATAGTATGTACCAGGGTTTTGTTTGCTTTGTCTACTATTAAAATTTTTTTTAACAGATTCAATTCATTTGTAAATATAGCCATTGTTAATTCTTTCCAGCTGGCAAAATAATTTGGGTTTATCCATTCTATTGTAGTTTTAAGTATAGATGCTTTTATATATGTTTCTATTTCTGGGAAGTTCAATCCTCCTTGTTTCCAGGGTCTAATGTGATGAGTTAGAGCTACTCTATTCTTTTTGGGATACCATAAAAATTTTATTAACCATGAGTTTATTTCTTTAAGAATATATTTCAGGAATTAACTGTATTGCTAATGCTACATATAGTATTTTGGCAATAAGACCATTTTTATTAATTGCAATCTGTCTTCAAAAGTTAATATAATTTTGTTCCCCTTTTCTATATATATTTTTATTGTTTCAATAATGTTTTTATAATTTATTAATATTGTTTCATTTATATTTTTGCATAACAGTATTCCTAAATAATTTAAGTTCTTGTTTTCCTATGCTGGATTTTTCTGTAACTTGTAGTTTTTTTTTCTTATTTAAAAATAGAAATTTTGATTTTGATCTATTAAAGTGTAGACCTGAAATCTTATAAAATTTCTCGATTACTTCTTTTAGTTCTCCTAATGACTCTCTGGAGTTTGATAGGGTTAATAAAATATCATCAGCAAAAAGCATTATTTTAGATATGTACTGGTCATAGACTTCAATTCCTTTTATTCTTGGATTATTGTGCATTATTTCTGCAAGTATTTCTGTAGCCAAAGCAAATAAAATAGGAGAAAGGGGGCATCCTTGTTTAGTACCTTTCATTATATGGATAGATTCTGAGGTGAAAGGACCTAATTTCATGTAGGCTAAGTTATTAATATATATGTTTTTAGTAATAAGATGAAGGGAGGAGGAAATTCAAATAATGCTAAAGTTTTAAATAGATATTCCCAGTAGAGGGAATTAAAGGCTTTTCCTATGTCTAATCTGATTACAAGTATTTCTCTATCTTCTTCATTCACATAATCTATAAGAGTAAGTATCCTTTTAATATTATTGTGTGTGTGCTTGATATATAGAAATCCAGTTTGATCATTATTAATTGTCTTTGAAAGTGGGATTTTCATTCTGTTAGCTAGGATTGACATGAATATTTTATAATCATTATTCAGTAATGATATAGGTCTGTATGAGCTGCAAAGGTCTGATGGTTTATTATCTTTCAGAACTGGTGTTATGAGAGAATATTTCCATGAGGTTCTTATTTTTGCTTCTGACTGGACTTCTAGCAAACTTTTTTGAAAAAGGGAGATTACTGTTGAAGGGAAGAATTTGTAAATTTCCGTAATTATACCATCTATCCCTGGAACATTGTTAGATTTACTTTCTTTTATCTTGTCAGCAATTTCTTTGTAGGATATAGATTTTTGTAGGTCTAGTTTTAAGTTTTCTAGAATTTGTTTTATATTGATAAGGTTTGTATCTAAGTTTATTTGGTTGGTATCGAAATCTTCTTTTTTGAAGTGTTCCATACAATGGAACTGAAATGCTTCGAGGATGTCTCCTATATCTAATACTTTTTTTAATTTCTTTTCATGATATATACTACTAATGTTATTTGCTTTAGATTGTATTTTAATTCTTGCAGATAAGTTATGTTGATATCTGGGGGAGGTGGCTAATGAGTTTATTTTTAATTTTTCCAAGGCTAGACAAGTTTTGTGTGTTAGAATTTCATTAATTTTTTTATTTAATTCCTCTATTTCTTTTTTGACTTCCGGACAATTCTGATTTTTTTTAGATTTTGCTGTCAAGAGTCTGGTTTGCAAGTCTAATGATTCAGAGTCCCACTCTCTAAATTAGTTTTTGTACCAGCTAAGGGTCTTACCAAATAAATATGCTTTTAATGAGTCCCAAACCATGACTCTACTGATTTCTGTTGTATTATTCATTTCAAGAAATAATTGTAGTATTGACAACATCCAGGGTCTGAATTCTTTAACTTTCGTGATATATGATGGAATTCTAGTTGAGAAGATTAAAGGTTTAAACTCTGTTTGGAGCTTCATTTTCAGAGAGTCATGATCTGAGAAGGGTCATGGATTTATTGAGAAGTTGAGGATTTTTGTTTATAAATCTTGAACTATGAATAATTTGTCTATTTTGGTTTGTGTTCCAAATCTATGGTCTTTATGGGAAAATAATAAGGATTTATCATCTTTTACTTTAAAAGTGTCTATTAAATGAAAGGAATCAATCCATTTTGTTAAGGATTTTGACATAGTCGCTATGCGAAAAGACTTCTTGGTGGTTTCAGAAGCTTCTAAGGAACAATTAAAGTCTCCTCCCAGTATAATATTTCCTTTATAATTGTTAGAAATAAAATCTAGGCGTTTTTTAACCATTCCTGCTCCAGTTAGTGGGAACCAATATAGATTAGCTAAGGTCCATATTCTGCTATTAAATTTAATTATAACAAATGCTAGTAGACCTTCTTTGTCTTCATATTTATAAATAACTTTTGGAGTGATTATGTTTTTCTTCCAGAGAACTGATACTCCTTTTGTCTTTGTTCTATAGGAGGATTGAGCTAAGACTGTATAGTCCTTAGGGTTCCAAATAAAGCTATAATTAGTCTTAAAATGTGTCTCCTGGAGAAATACTACTTGTGCCTTATTTATATTTAAATATTTTAGTAAGTTTGATCTTTTAATTTGCATTATTTAAGCCATTAGTATTTAATGATAAGAATGTTAAATCCATTTCAAGTTATTGTTGGAATAAACATTTTGCTTCTTTTTTTATTTTGATTATAGTAGTTATACCATATTCTCTGATGACATTGAATGTTGTTTTTATGTGTGTAAACTTGGGAGTGTAATTTAATGTTCATTCTTCATTAAATACAAGTAGGGTAAAATTCTGGTCAAGCTTTAAAAAAGTACTTCTATAAAACATTAATTCTAAAGTATCAAATACAAGTAAATATGAATTTCCCATTAAACATGGAATGAAAGTCATTCCTAATCCAATAGCTAAAGATAGATCTGTTGGACTATCACTCATACCTTTAACCAACAATATCAACTGAGCTCCATATGTTAAATTATTATATGGAGAATTTTCTTAAAAGAGATATGAAATTCTATATTATTCTATTATTATTATATAGTATTTTATATATCAGGATGGAATGTTAGTAGTGTAAACAATTATTATGTTGACTTAGAAAATATCCAGTATTTAGTTACCCTTAACTGATCCCAAACATGTTAGATATGTCATTTTGGATAAATTAAATGCAACAGAGAAGCATACACTAAGTAAGCCAACAAATAGATTATTACTAAAATAATTTGACTAAAAGGACTCTGTAGGAGACAAAGAGTGATTACCAATGAAATATGAATTTTCTGTAGGTGTACTAAGTTCCTTTACTTTCCCACTCTTCAGATCACCGACTTCAACTTACACTTATGAAAGACATGGCTTATCAGTGGTATCCTGACTCTGAATAGAGGTGCCCTACATTCTAGTGTGCAGTGCTTTTATATATTTATAGATTTACAAAGTAGAGTCTAAGAATGAACCATGATCACCCTGACATGTCCCACCATGCATAGGGCACCTCCTGCTTCCAGAATGGGTAATCACATGAGATCTAGAATGAATGTGTAGGTACTCATATGGTAATCAAGACTTACCTTAGGTAAGTATTAATCAAATAGTGTTTAGAGCATCATAGAGAGTTCTCGGGGCAGTTAGAATACTCTTAAGCTTCTCCTCCCTTGACCAAAAACAGAGATTTCCCTTCCCTTTCTTTCCCTTGTTTTAAATCAGTACTAATAAAAGAAATTCAGCAAACATAGGTAAACAGAAATAACATTCAGTATTCCGTCTTGTACATGACTCGCAGTCCATTAAACAAGCCAGTGACTAAGACAAATTAGAAATAATTTCCTAGCTCTTTAAATTGTCTGATAAAGCAAAAAGTTAACAACAAGCTATTTTAACTAAAAGTGTAAAGCATTTCAATTTTTCCTTGCATGTATACATCTCTACTTATGTTGTAGTGTCAATAGCTGTCTTTGAAATCTGTACAATACTTCACTTCTTCAAATCATCCCTTTTTCAGTTCAGGTTTTGTTTTGTCAAAACGGCAACAATATTTCAAGGGCACAATTAATATTTAGACTGAGGTTTCGAATAAATAACTTGTCAGTTGCCAATTGAGTTAGTTTAGAATGTAAGGTTAGTGCAAATATAGTATGTTGCAAAAATTATATGTATTTTTTCGTGTGCTCTAGAGACTGTCATATGCAAGTGACATATATAATGTAGCATATATAGAGCAGATACCTTATGGATTCAGGTTGGTAAAGTAAGTTATGCTTATCAATCAGGCAGTTTCATTTAAGTTCACAAGTAAATTGGGGACATTTCAGTTGAGTTTCCAGGAAAGTATTTACAAGTTGTTCTATTAAGTTATATAATTTACCCTTCCTTAGATTGTAATTAAATTTGATAGCTAAACAACATTACTTTTTTATTTGTTATCTGTGAGGCTAAATGCACTTCACAAATTCACAAAGTGCATAGAAACTGCCACAGATGTATTCTGTTGCCATGACAATGCAAATATAGCGGTTCCTAATCAATGGATGTTAAATAAAAATAAAAAAAAACTGAAATAGGTCACGAGGCTGATAGAATGTAAAGAAAGTTTCATTTCTCACAAACAACAGTACATTGCTACCCTCCTTTTATATCAGATGTGTCCAACCCGCGGCCCGTGGGCCGCATGCGGCCCTCAGAGCTCTTTCATGCGGCCCGTGACCCTTAAGTTCAAATTCAACATTTTTCCTCTGGTTTTTTCTGCACCTGCGACCTTTAACCGCAATATTGTTATGCGCATGTGTAAAACGCACCCTTCCCGTTTAGTTTTTCGCACCGACTAGGACTTGTATGCTCGTGCCAAATAGCTGGACTGTAGGGTTTCTCATTTTCGTGGAAGACAAATCTGTTGGTGGCTAGTCTAAAACGGACATCAACTCCGACCGAACTGTATTTAAGCAGGTAAGTTTACCAGAAGACAGGCATTATTTGTAAAGCAAGTTTTTAGTCTGCTGTGATCAGATTTCATACAAACTGACTGTTAATAGAAGCAAATGTATCCTGCAGAGTACATGGGTACCAGTGTGTTTACAGCAGTTTATTACAAAAAAATGAAAGACTCCATTTTAGGCATGTTTTAAGCTGGGTTCCCATTAACTATCTTCTAATAATGTAATTACTTCTATATTATTTTTGGTTGAAAATGCACATTAAAACACATTTACATTTACTAAAAACAGCATTGTTGAGTAGTGCGATGGTAATACAGACTGTATGGCTAACCCTAATGGACTTTGTTGATTATTGTCTGTGGGGAACAGAATGCTGTGAACATTAACTAAGGAACTTAGCAGCCCTTCCGTTCATTGGTTTCAGGGTCAAGAGTTCAATCCTGATGTTCAGTCTGCATATTCTTCTGTTGTCCCTGTGACCTATCACTGGGTAGTACAGTTTTCTTCTACTTCTCAAAAATGTTGAATTGTCCAATAATTTAAATTGCAGTTGCACTTGATCTTGACAAAGGGTCATGGTTGGAGAGCTATTTTGCTTAACATGTTTAAAACCAAACCTTTCTACTGCAGCACAGTCTCTTATTTCGGTTCTTAACCTTGCTAAACTTGTAATGAGGAATGAAAATAAATAAATGCCAGAGGCTCTAAGCTGGCCTAACTGGGTCAACAAGATGAAACACAAAACTGGTATAAAATGGCTGCACAAATCTGTCTAGCTTCTGCTTATTTTCACTGGTCTCTGCTGTTTACATTCGATAGGAGCCATAGATGATGTATGAATCTCTCTGGAACTAAAACGTATGGGTTAAGTCATGCCACGGCTCAGTCTGTAAAACTGAATGAGTTATTAATCTGTTACTGTGTGCCTCTGAGAATACTCACTTTACCCTGAAGGCTGTCAGTGTAAATTAATACCAGATATTAAACTTGCAGGCATACCTCTCAAGTGTACCTCTTTACGAGGAGCGCACCTCATTTGAGGTCTTCAAAAGTTCATCTTCCTCAAAATTCCTCAAAGTTCCACATTGAAAGAGTCTGTCACACATTCAGTGTTAGTAATTTTTTAAAGTGAAATCCATGGTAAATTGAAATTAATCATTAATTCATTTAAATTAAAGGATCTTCTTTATAAGTAAAACCAGCATATTTTAACCATCCTATGACTTTCCTAGTTAAAGTTGTTAGTAAGCCATTAGTATGTGTTCCACATTTTGCCCATTTGTTCCACATTATGAAGGTGAGTGTTCCTCATTTTGACGATGGAAGGTTGAGAGCTATGCTTGCAGGCCTGGTCTTCGGATAAATTAAATTTATGTGTGTGATTTATGATATCAGATTAGAAAGGGATGCAAGTTAGTGAACTACTGAGCCATGTCAGGTTGTTACTCCTTGCAAATCAAGTGAGGACTCTTGCACATAAACATCTGCCTCCTATAAGCTATCACATTCAGTATGTGTTCATGCAGCTAGAACTTGAAATATGATAACCTTTATTTTTCTTTTGACATTAAGTAGATTGGGGTAGTTTAAATAATGGTGGGACTAGGTTTGAAATTTTCTTCAGAAATATACATTCAGCTGAGTTTCAGAATTGCTTCAGAAATATACATTGAGCATTTTGAGAGAAACACTGCTGGCATATTTATGGTAATGTTTTCAAAGGGGATTCCCAACATTAATGAAACCAATGTACAGAAACAGGGCAGAAGGGGCAGAGAATTAATCATTTTATAGAATGAATTTCCTGGAATGGTGTTTGGTGCATGGTCACCATGGTTACCACTCATTAAACTTTCCCTCAGGAAGATTGCCCAACTGCCACACCTGATTATTGACAGCAAAGCTTGGGGGTAGTAGATATGCACTCTGCTCCAGTCCTACAGAAAGACCTTTGGAGTTTAATGCATTTTTTTTTTTTGGTAAAGAAAAAAAAATCCTCTTTTTTTTCTTGTTCCTGTCAAGTTGGCTTTTCCTTATATAATTATGTTATAAGGAGGGAACCATTGTCCAACTATCACTGGATTGACTAGGAAGGGGTTCCTTGTCAAGATCTTTGGAATTTAGAATGAATAATGACAATTCCTTGGGATATTCATCCAGGACATCAGGTGATGAAGTTGCAAGCTGAGAGGTATTTACATCCTTTAATTTTATTCATTTGTATGTGAGGGAGGCAGCATGTTGGTTCTTGAATCAGTCAGGCTTGTGGAACTCAAAAGTGGTAGGTTAGACTGAGGTTCAGAGGTATGGATGATTTTGGGTTCTTGGAGGAATGAGAGGTATGCCTACTTCCAATCGCCATTACTTATATGTTTGTTAAAGTTAACTTACCACCATAAGTGCATATATTAGATTAGAATTCTGCATAATGTTTTTCTGGTCGATTCTTAAAAACTGTTTTTTTCTCCCCTCTGGCAAATCATTGACAACTGAAGTTACTAACAACAATGCAAAACCTGTTGTTCCATCAACATCAACATCACTTCAGCCCTCTGTCCCCAACTACTTTTGGTTCTGTCTGACTCCAGATGTCTTACTTAAACCAACAGATACACTTTACCACCATAAATTTACAATACCAACAGCTTCCGAGGCTGGAAATAATAAAAAAATAAAGTGCACGATGAATCATCGGTGGACTGGTTACCTTTCCTGCCCTAGCGCTCTCCTCTTAAGTGTGCACACTGCTTTACCACTTAGCACGCATATCATCTGTAGGTCAAGCCATGTAGGGCATGAGGCATACATTCTATTTGCCCATTTATTACATGAGCTTTTGAATTAGAAAGCACATAACGGATCCAAATGGATTGCTGAAATAGTACAGAGCTAGCGTTCATGGCAAGAGTCAGAAGAAGGGGGGCCTTTCCTTTATTAAACACAATGGACACGAAGATCACTCCACCGCCATCCTACTTTAGCTGACATCTTGCATAAAATTTGGGGTTATTCCTTATTTAAAAAAATGATCAAGCTTGTCCTTTACTAAAAGGTTTGGTTAATCTCTCAGCAGTTTTCTTTCAGTCAGTTTTAGGATTGGCCATTTGGTTAAGTTCACAACTGCAGACCTTGGTTAATTTTTCTTGTTTACTGCTCGAGTTAATTGTTTCTCCTTGGTCTGTTTCAAGTTTTACATCAGTCAGGTCCAAAGGAATTTGAAGGAGGGGTGGCTATTATATGAAAACTGGTGATATTTTTATGAAGAGAGGATTTAATTTTAGGCAATGCCTCCTCGCTTTATTTTATTCATTTTTTTTCTATGCTTTGATTACCCACTGAATCCAGTTAATGGTGACAGAAGAGCCAGACCTATCCCAATACTCACTGGATATATAAACAGTGGGCACACTTTTCACTCCTGACCAATCATAGTAGTAAAAGAAATAAAAGATAATTTCAACAAGTAGATGAGAGTCATGATTTGCAGTAGTAACAGTTTGTCACCATCTTGTGAAGCATCACAAATGTTTAGTAAAGATAAGGGCCTCAACTATTATCAGTGTAGCTTTTGCTTTGGCATTTGTATTAAGTAAAAAGAGATGGTGTTACTTTTGGCAGGAAGGTATGAGAGGACCATTCAGAGGTAGTAACAGTAATGTTCTGATTCTGGCTTCTAGTTTAGAAAATGGTAGACTGGTAAAATTATAGTGTGCACATGCTGGTCTAAAGTACACAGTGATATGGAAGAAGAAGTGTGAAGAATTCTAGAAGCATTCGATTCAGTAAGGAATGGCAGTGGTTCATATGAAGACATTTACAGGAGGAAAAGGCAACAGTCACCTGTATGACCTTTTCAGAGATGGGCAGACAGTGAGCTTTTAACTACACAGTACTGCTGTTTTTACAGGAAAGAATTACATTTGAACTGATGCAATTTTAGAACCACTTGAAAGAAAATCTGTGTTAACTGAAGCAAGCAAATATGGATGGAAATGACTGTATGCTTTCTATGGGGAAATGTTCTTATGTTCAAAGAACACAAACTCTTATGGCAATGAAAAGGTCATTGGGGAAAGTTTTTCATTTTAGTGCTTGTGGATACATACACAAAGAAGGACTGAAGGGGTCACTGGGGAAAATGTTTCAGTTTGGTGCTTGTGCAATGTGCATACATATACAAACCTGGCTGAAGGGGTCATGGGAGAAAGTGTTTCATTTTGGTGCTTGTGCATACATAGACAAACCTGACTGAAGGGGTCATTGGAGAAAATGTTTCATTTTAGTGCTTGTGCATACATAAAGTACTGAAGGGGTTGTTGGGGAAAATTTTTAGTTTTTGTGCTTGTGCATACATGGTCAAATTACGCAAGGGATCCTTGGGGGAAATGATTCATTTTGATGTCATTTGGTGGTGCTTGTGCATACATGGACAGACTACTGAGAGAGTTGTTAGGGGAAAATGTTTAATTTTTGTGCTTATGCATACATGGAGAAAGTGTGCAAGTAAGAGATCCTTGAGGGAAATGATTCATTTTGATGTGATTTTGTGTTTACTGTGCATCCAGTACTTATCTGTTTTATCTTCTATTTTTTGTTTGGTAACTGAGCAGTAATGGTACTGGGTGAGGGTCTTTCTTGGGTCTAAGGCGGTGAAGAGGTCAATGGGGAAACTTTTTCATTTCAGTGCTTGACTGTGCACACCTCAACAACACACTGAATAGGTCATTGGGGAACATGTTTAATTCTTGTGCTTGTGCATACTACTGTATGTATAGTATGTTTATCAGAGTTTTAGAAGACTTTGTGTAAGTAGCACTCCTATTGACATGCACAGTACATGTGAGCAAGGTGTCTATCCAGGCAAGTGGGGCCTCTTTGAGAGCCCCTAATACAGTAAGGTCTGTTATGTTTGATGAAGTTCTGGAAATTAATTCTGAGGTGCTATAAAAGCACTGTTTTTTGTAAACTTTGATACATTGCTTGTTGTAGGTCCTAAGTTAGAGGATTTGAGCTTTTGAGTTTCTCATTCTGAGATTTAAAAAGTCAGCATTTCAAGCTGTTGCAGAATGAAGCTAGAAATGTGCCTTTCCAAAGGGGTGCTCAGTTTGAGAATATCACTGATGAACCTTCTTTCATCTTCAGACCGGCCTGTCCAGACAGCAATGCAAAAGCAATAAATATTGCCAGTGCCATATTTCAGGGACAGATTCCAGAGCAAAAAATGTGCCTTTCCAAAGGAGTGCTCAGTTTGAGAATACCACTGATGAACCTTCTTTTATCTTCAGACCAGCCTGACCAGACAGCAGTGCAAAAGCAAGAAATATCGCCAGTGCCATATTTCAGGGACAGATTCCAAAGCTAGAAATGTGCCTTTCCAAAGGGGTGCTCAGTTTGAGAATACCACTGATGAACCTTCTTTCATCTTCAGACCAGCCTGACCAGATGTAGCATGTCTTGAATAATTTCAGGGACAGATTCAAAAGGTAGAAACAGAAGAATACATGAGCGCTTTGGACAACATATGGGCATTAAGGACATGATGGAAGACATGGACATCTTTAGGAAACCAGCAAAATCACAGGTATGATCTCATACAAATTGAAGGGTTCATACTTGTTAATTTTTTTTTTTTTACAAATAAACTTTGATGTTAAACTAAGATGTTAGATTTAACTGTTTTTTAAGAATTAGAATGAGATGTTGAATTTTAGGGCAAATATTATGCATTTATTACATTTATTCATTGTTTAAATTCACCTACAATACAGCCAAGGGGTCTACTTTGGTTGCCTGCGACAGCGATACAGTTAACTATATGATATATTTTACATGCGGCCCCCAGACAATTTCTGTTGACTCAATGTGGCCCCTGCAAGTGAAAAGGTTGGACACCCCTGTTTTATATATTATGTTAATATTATAGGAATTAATTCAACTGACATTATGTATATAAACTAAACATTTCAGAGTTAATCGCTAACATGCCCCATAACCCATTAATCATAACAGTGTCCACAATTAATCTAATAACTATTGTAATAACATCTAATTGAGTCCACTTTTCCTCATAAACATGTGTCACAATTTATTAAACAAAGCAGAGTCTAACATCTGTCTAATTATCAGTATAAAGACAAATAGTAATAATTTCTTAGCTCTTCAAACTTTCTGATATCGCAAAATGTTGACAGTAAGCTATTTTAACTAGATGACTAAAACATTTCAATACTTCCTTGTGAATATACATTTTTACTTATACTGTAGTGTCAAGAACTGTCTTTGAAATGTATGCATTACTTCACTTATTTCAAGTCATTCATTTTACAGTTCGAATTATATTTTGTCGACATCTGTAGTGGTGCAGTAGTTAGCATTGTCACCTCACAGCAAGAGGTTCTCCTGATGCTCGGCTGGAGCACCTGCTGTGTGGAGTCTGCATGTCCTCCCCATAGTCGAGTGACGTTAAAGTCATGCAAGTGCATGCGTGAATGAGTGTGCCTTCTTTGAAGGTTGGGCGTCAGGCTGGCAACACGGTCCTGTAAAAAAAAAAATCCACTTCCAATCATTAGCGGACGGGAGTTCTGCTGTGTTGACCCCTAACCGGGAAAAGCTGAAAGAGTAGTCAATAACATTTCAAGGGCACTTTTACTATTTAAAATGATATTTTAAATGAATAGTTATCAGCTGGCAAGTGAGTTTGTACAGAGTGTGAGGTAACTGCAAAGATAACATGTTGCAGAAAGTTATATGTATTATTTTATGTGCTCTAGAGACTATCAGCTTCAAGTAACATATAAAATATAATTTTTATAGTGCAGACAGCTTGTGGAATCAGCATGTTAAACTGAGTAATACTTTTTAATCAAGCAGCTCCATTTAAGTGCACATGTACTTTGGGAACATTTCAGTTGTGTTTCCAGGAATATGTAATCCTAGGAGGACAAATCATAAAATATTTACAGATAATCCTATTATGTATTTATTTTACCTTGCTTAGGTTGTTTTTCATTTTAATAACTAAACAACATTTTTCTTATTATTTGTTATCTTTGAGGCTAAATGCACTTTGCAGGTTCATAGTGTTCTTAGAAACTGCAGCAATTGTTTACTATTGCTATGGCAATGCAACTAGAATGTGAAGAAAGCTTCACTTCTCTTAACCAACAGTAATACATATATATATATATATATATATATCTGTTAACACTAAAAGGAAATAATTCAAAGAACATACGTACATGAACGGAACACTTCAGAGTTAATCACAAACATGTTCCCAATCCCAATAAGCTTAACAGTCACTATCATTAATCCAATACATATTGTAATAATTAATTAAGTTCACTATTTCAATTAGTTTACCTTAAAACTAGATTATTTTAGACTATTATTTATCTATATATAGATAGTGAGTTATTAAATATATACAGACTATATTAGTATAGTAAATAGGAGAGAATTTAGAAAGGGAGACAAGATGCAGTTAACATAAATAATGAGAAAAGAGTGAAGAGAGAGAGAAAGAAAAGAGGAAATTAAGAGAAAATACACATATACTGTGTATGTTAACTTACAGTATAAATATTTTATGTGCTATATAACCCTCCTTCTGTGAAAGAAAAGTACCCTGTTTTACATACCTGAGGTAATGTGAAAACTCTCATGTATCATATATTTTCAAAAAATATAGATAAAGATTCCAGTAGTTAGTTACCTTTGTTTTAAAATTCCAAGCAGTAAAACTGGTCCTTTAAAGTAATGTTAAAAAATGCGTATCATAGTAGATGCTTTGAGAGATGTGGCTGTAACAGTATCAGTCTTTTGCTTCTTCTTTTTGACATCTGTCCAGACATTTGTTTCTTTTGTTCTCTTGAGAGAAGGTGACATCCAATCCATCTCTTCTGATAAAGTAATTACATTATTAGTTTTAATAAATGAAGAGGCTTCCTCTAAGTCAATAAAGGTCCTCATCTCATTGGAATACAGTATTCTTATCTTAGCTGAATATGCAAGTTGTGCCTTGATGTTATTTTGTTTGAGAAACTTTATCATTGGCCACACGTTTTTCCTTTGTTCCATTATTCTAGATGAATAGTCGTTATCAAATCTTATCAGGCTCTGTTTATATTTTAGAGGTGCCTTCCTCCAAGCAGATCTTAAAATCAGTTCCTTGTCTAAGTATGAAAGAAATTTGATAATTATTGACCTAGGAGGATAGTTTGAGTTAGTCGCAGGTTTCCCAAGAGCTATGTGCACCATTTCAATGCCAAATGAAAGTCCTTCTTTTAAATTTAAAAAGTCAGGGATCCAGCTTGATAACAAGGAAATAATATCCTCACCTTCTGTGGTTTCAGGTAATCCAAAAATCCTGATGTTATTTCTCCTCTCCCTATTTTTCAAGTCATCTACTTTATTAACCAACCAAGTGTTTTGTTTAAGAAACAGCTCATTCTGTGTTTCCTCTTCCTTAAGACTGCTTTCTAAGTCATTTAGAGAAACCTCTATTCCTGTTATCCTTGTCTGGTGTTGTAGCATTTCCTTGAGTATGTCAGCCTGTTTTTGACTGCTTGGTTTAAGATTTTTTAGGTTCTCTTTAAAATCTTCCATCTTCAAAGGCAACTCCTGCAGGGTAGATGTCATCTGTTGTAGTTCCTTCTTTAAGGCAGCATCCTGGTGAGAATTCCTTGAGTTGCTCATTTTAACAGGTGAATATATCTTCAAGCTTTTTGACAGGAAATTATTTGTAAAACGTCACCGAAGTTTGTAATTATGTAAACTAGTCCTTTATCTATAAGATTTTATACTTTGAAGAAAAAAAAAGAATAGTTTTTCCTGTCTTATTTAACTAGTTATATGGAACTCTAAAATACTGCAGCTTTCAGTTAGCCATTCAGGCTCCACCCCACATTCTATTAGTTTATTAACTGTATCCATTGAGTAGCTGTCAAATTTCAAAATGCAACTCAACTTCCTAATATCATTACATGTCCTGATTGTTCCAGTATGCTTTGGGGTTAATATTATAGGGCTCTTTGTTTGGGTTTTTTTTGTTTTTTTTTTACTCAATTATTACCACATCTTAAGCATGTTTGTACTTCCTCTTTCATAGACTTTGTTGTGACTAAGGTATTGTATAAGGCATTATGTAGCTTTTTCCAGGGAAATGGTCTCAATATGGAATTTTAACCAGGTATGTTCTGATAGGTAAATCTGAAAGCATTTCTTTGTTTTTAACAGAAACTCTGTTTCAGTGGCTTGCATAGTTTTCTGTCAATCTAAATTGCAGGCATGGCTTTACTTCCCTACCAGAACTATTCATCTCTGCTACTAAGTAACTACATAAGATTGTTCTTCTTAACATGGATTCAAAGTATTAATATGGCACATCTGTTTTAGTTTTCTCTTACCAGTCTGTGTAAGTCTGCATTTTACATCATTTAATTTTTGTACTGTTTCAAGTTGACCCTGCCATTTAAGAACCAAAAAAAAAATGAGTAGATAAATCAAGAATTACTCCAGATGAAGGCAAGGATGCAGAACCATATAAAACCAAACTGTGCTTTTGTTGATGAGGTAAAGTGCTTTCATTCTACAAAATCTAGAACTTCTTCAGAACCAATTAAAACCCAAACATGTACATTTAAATAATTTCAAACAGTCAGGCGGTAATTCACACCCAATGAAAACAATACATCAATTACTTAGCTTAAATAATTAAATAACATTAAATGCTTCAACTTTAAAACAGAATTCAGTGAACAAGCATCATTCAGACCAAGTCTATTTGCAGCATGCAGTCTAAGCTGCCATTTGAGTTCACAAACATCTAAATGTTTATTAATTATTATGCAATATTATGAATTAATATTCCAAAGGTAGCACACTAATTGGTCAGCCCAACCAGTGTGCCCATTGTAAATCTGAGCATATACCAATGGAAAAAGGTCCAGTCACCTGGACATTTTTCCATTAATATATGCCATAAAAATTTCATCAAAAAAAAAAATAATAATAATAATAATAATATTATAAAACTGGACACTTGAAACCAACGAGAGAGATGGGACAGACAAAAATAAAAAAAATAATCAGGTACATTATGAAAACTACAGAAACATACCTGATTATCCTTTTATTTCCAATGTCCTGACTCTCCCGTACCTTCAGTGTTCTGATATCTTTTTTTAATAACAAAAAAAAAAGCAATAGAGATGTTCCTTTCTCCATTGCTACACATACACAGCACCTGCCACACAGCACTGATGTACTGCATAATGGTCGGAATGAAAGTCCCATACGCATGCACAGTACATCAAAAAAAAGCACTAGGATATCCAGGAAATGTGGAAGAACACTACAGAGCCATCATATGATGATGTTATTTAAGAAAAGTAAGTAATTTTTTTCTTAAATAATGTCATTGTATAATAGTAATAACTGACTCAGTAGTGTGGTATATTGAAGATTTACCCATGGTTGTCTTTGAAGCCCTCCTGATTAAACCACACCAACCATGGGTAAATCTTCAATATACCAGACCCACGTCATCAACTATTGCCATTTTTTTACCCTGCAAATCCTTATTTATTTGCTCAATAACACTGAAAAAATATGTGTATCAAATTCTATACAGCATTTGTCAATTTTTTATTTTTTTAATTATTTATGTTAATTAATTGAGGCATTGTTTTCCTTGGGTGTGAATTGCCACCTGATTGTTTGAAATTGTCATTTAAATGTAGATGTTTTGGTTTTAATTAGTTCTGAAGACGTTCTCTAGATTTTGTAGAATGAAAGTGCTTAAACTCATCAATAAAATTGCAGTTTGGTTTTATATGATTGTGCATCCTCGCCTTCAGCAGGAGTATTTTGTGACCCTGTCATTTAGACAAAAATGTGTCTTCCGTGTAGAGGGCTAAAGGTAACACCTAGTTTCTAGCTTTGAAATTCCACCATCCATCCATCCATACACCCCCCTTCTCCCATTTTTGCACAGGGGGTCGGGGTGTCACATCAAGAGTGACAATGATCTAGAGCTAATTTTCACACTTGCAGAGATTTTTCTTTCATACCACACACCTGCACTTACATTAACACATAAGGTCAACTTCAACTTAGTATGTCCAACCTACCCACTATATGTCTTTGGGATATAGGAAGAAATCATAGCACCCAGAGAAAACCCATGTGAACACAGGAAAGATGTGCAGACTACATAGAGAAGGTATCACAGCTGAAAATTGGACTGTAGAATCTTTTTTCTGTGAAGCAGCAATGCTACCTGCTCTGCCACTGTTCTACCCACTGTGTCACTGTGCCATGCCGTGCTAATGTGCTACCCAGTAAGTTGAACCCTGATGTGATTCTAACAGGTAGCCTTCTGATGTGGAGTCAGACATGCTACTGCTGTGCCACAAGGTCAGTGTTCCCTGGTCCTTGTACTTCCATTATATACCTTGTGTGGTGTGGCTTGAGTTGTTCTCATTTGTTCATATGCAATGGACATCACCACGTTCAGTTTATTTTGATAGTTGGTACAATGTTTTATAATACTTTTAAATGGAGTTTTCTTTTCTCTCGGTTTTCGCAGGCAATAACTACTAGTTCATTATAGTACCTCCCACATAATAGCTCAAAAAGACTGAATCCTGTCGAGACTTTTAATATTGCTCTAGCTCTGCTCTTAGTTTTTTCTGTACCCCTTAATAACTTTTCTCAGCATGGATTTAAATGTTCAGTTAAAACCCTTCACTAATCCATCTGTCTGGGTATGTTTTTTGTTTTTTAATTGCTTGACCTTAAAGCATTGCCACAGTTGGTCAGTTATTCTCCATACAAATGAAGTCCTGAAGTCCCAAAATTGATGTGTTACTTCATAGATATTAGAACTGAAAAAATGCAAGCAGAAACCAACAAGTAAAGTCAAAAATACTTTATAAAAATCACTGGTGACTCAGAAAAGTTTCAGATGAGTAAAAAATCTAAGTGGAATACTCACTTCATTTTACACTTAATTAACTATGGCACAGTGGATGGCACAGTGGTGCAACAGTAGCATTGTCGCCTTACTGCAAGAGGTTCTCCAGTTTGATTCTTGGCTGGGGTGCCTTCTGTGTGGAGTCTGCATGTTCTCCCTGCGTTCGTGTGGGTTTCCTCTGGGTGCTACTGTTTCCTCCCATGTTGCAAAGGCATGCATCTGTTTCTCCCCAAGCCTCCACTGAAAATTGTCTCATTCCAAGTTGGACTTTCCCGGTTAACAAATGTTCAATAAATAAAACTAAAAGACATTTCCAGTTACACTCTCAACTTCAAGCTCACTGGTATAACAATATAATACTTTAAAATAAAGCATACTCCCTGTAAAGTATTAAGTCTCTAATATTTTTGCCTCCTAAATACAAACCATTACTTCTTCCAGAATAATAGCTTGTAAAACACTACAACCACTAATGTGGAAAGAAAGAAAATGTGAAGCAATGGGACTCTGACTTCCCAGTCTGATGTCTCCAATTTGTTCATGAAGCCTTAAAATATTTAGCAGTTTCCGAAACATAATGTAACTAACAATGGCATTTCAATGGGTAAATTATGTTTTCAGTCCTGAAGGTGTAATATTCTCTAGTTTGAAAATCTGAACATTTTAATCATATCAAAATGTATGAATTTACCAAAAATGCTAAAGAAACAACAGTGGAAAGTTGCAATTTTGGCTCCTACAGTCATTTAATAAATGTTCTTGTGATAACACAAAATGACTGTGAACAAAAAAGTTATTAATGCTTTTTTTTTCCTTTTTAAGCAAAATAGAGATTATTATAAAATATGTTAAGACCTTCATCACACATTAGAAGGGGCAATAGTATTTTATTAAATCCACCACTATCTTTGTGAAAAAGTTGCACTCACTTGTAAAATACATGATTATTTCTCCTATAGTGTGACATATTTTCACTTTGTTTCTATTACTGTGATATAGAGATTTGTTAAAAATGTAATCCCTAGTTAAACTAGGTACCTTAAAATAAGAATGGAAAACCAGATCTGGATTATAGACATGGTAACAAACATAGAAACTGTGTTTTTTGCTTCTCCTTTACTTCAAACCATAGGAATTATCAAAAATTCTCTAAGTGAAAATAAAGAAAGAAGGCATGACAGCCATGGCAATTGCCTTGTACAACATTGTCACTATACTTTCTTTTCAAGTTGTTAATGATCTTTTTATTCTTCACCCAAAATAGTGAGAGATGCAAGAAGATAGCTTAAGAATAATGTACCACGCCTGAAATTAAACAACAAAAAAATGTTATAAATATCATTGATAAAACATTCTAGTAAATTAATACCCCTTGACAAATAAATATTAAATCCTCAATAAACCTACTATTTTATGACATATTGACATATTTCCTTGTAAATAAGGATTTAAGAACTACACCCAGCTTACAATCATCAGTGCACTTAGTAGAAAATCTTGTGATCAGTCTTTAGGTCAAAAAACAAGTGCCAAAATTAAGGGAGGCTCCTACAGAACTCTCAACACTGCCACTCTTCGAGTTTTCTATTAGTGCGGAGACATCACTGACGCTGTTAACACATGTTCAACCATTGATCCAGTTTACAATCCATCTTAATACAAAGTGATCAACATTTAAGAGCATTATTCTGTCATGTGGTATTGTGTCAAACACCTTTGACTAACCCAAGAAAAGAGCATAAGCAGTGGGGTTGCTGTCCACCTCCTGTATTATCTTTTCAAAGAAGCATATAAAATTTATCAGGCATGATTTGCCTTTAACAAATCAACATTTTTGTGGATGGCAGTTGATCAGATTTTTGTTTTCTTGGTTTATGAGATCAGTGATGATGCACTCCATGTCATTACAGACAAGACTTAAGTAAAGCTAATGGGACTGCAGTTACCTATGTCAGTGGAGGGGCCATCATTATGGAGTGGCATCACCACTACAGAGTGTTATGACCTAGCAGCGTATCTGTGGCAAGGCTCAGGTTGAACAATTTAAGGGGGGATTAACAATATCCTGCATGATACTATTTATCAGATGGCCCTGTATATTGTCAGGGCCCAGTAAAAAGGTATTATTGCTCTTGGGTAATATTTTAAGGATATGATCATTTGAGATGGTAGGGAGAAGAAACTCTGGGATGTTTGGAGTAGGAACAACAGTTTTAGGGAGAAATTTTCAGCAAGTGTATTTGCTAATATGTTTGCAATCTGCTAGGTACCATTGTAGATAAATCTAGAGCAGTGATGTGAATTATTACTTTGTTTTTTTTTAAATGTAGCAGATAAAGGACTTATAATTACCCTTAGCCTCAGAAGCTGGTGCATGTTCAGGAGATGCTATGCTGACCTTTATGGCTGTCTTCAGTTTTTTGGTGAGTCATTTTAGCTCTCTTTGTGATTAAATTGCCTGGATTTACAATGTAATCCAAGCAGTTGCAGCCTTCTGTTATATAATTTATTCATATTTACTGATAACAGAGTGGTTTGTTGTTGAAGTTTCCAGTGTATTTGGTTCTGGTTGGGACTGCTGTGTTAATAAATGTATCTAAATGTGCAGAAAGATCTGTGGCATAGGTAGCTGCATATTCTGTATCCTCTCATAGGTTCGTAGGGTCATAGGAGATTGCTAGGCTAATGGCTTGCTTCCTTACAATCCTAGCCAATAATACTCATATTTTACCACATTTATGATCCCTAGGGCTAGAGGAAGACTTAGGTGTGTGCCTACACCTTTGACTATTTTATAGACTGACTCTGTCCATAAGGAGCATAGATGCTACCCCAGGAATGAATTTACAATTCATCATTCATTGATCCAAAGTGCGTTTGGAGAGGGCCAGGGGAGGGCTCTGCTTAACGTGAATAGGAAGCCTGTTCCAGGGAAGGGTAATCTCTGAGACACATATCTGTCTCTCCAACATGTTTTATATGAGTCACAAAGCAGGTTTCAATCAATGGACTGGGTGACCCTTATGTTGTTAGTCCTGCGAATGTGCAACAGTTACATCACAGCTGGATTTGTGAGTGCCTTGTAGGTTAGGGATAGGTCATCCCTTAACAGTCAATAGGAGAAAGAGTAAAGGAATAGGGCTTTCAGTCTACCTGTGTAGGACATGTTATTTACTCCCTCTATTTTCTTTGTGAGGAACCTCTGAGATCACTGCAGCTGTTGTAAGTGTGTAAATTCAAAAAGGTGCATTGTACTTGATTATTGGTCTGATGAGCGTCAAGTACAGTGGGACTATAACTTCCTTGGATCTTGATGTCATACCTTTAATTATAAGTTGTGCTACATAGAAGGACATTATCATCATTATGGACACATAGTGGTCAAATTACAGGCTACTATCTGTGTACCCAGAGCTCTCACCTCCGAGTTCATGCTTAGTGGTGTGCTATTAATGGTGTAATTTGTAGGAGTGTTTGACTTCTCAATTGGTATGATTATGCATTTTTTGCATTTAGTTTTAGGCCATGGCCCTGGCACCAATCAATTGTGTGCGTCAGACCCTTCTAAAGGATATCTAATTCATTGGAGGATTCAGTTATTGTCCCCAGCTTGCAGTCATCTGCAAACTTTGCCAGTAAAGACCTTCTACATTTGCCTTGACTTCAGAGAAATATATTCTGAACAGGAGTGGTCCTAGTACTGAGGGTGGGGCACATCACTAATAGCTGGCCACTTTGCTGGATCTAGATTCACCCACTTTAACAACATGCATTCTGTCCATGAGCCATTTATCTATCCATCTAATGACAAAGGTATTTATGTCCAGTTTTGTTTGCATTTATCTATAATACCTGAGTGGGGACTTATGTCAAATGCCTTGGCACTGGTTTACCCTCATTCATACCCATACTGACTTTCTCAAAGAAGTGTACTAGATTTACTAGGCATGACCTGCCCTTGACAAAACTGAATTGGGTTGGGTCCAGTGTTTGGAGTTTTCCTATGTCATTATTTATCAGGCTCATGATTATTCTTTCCATGGTCTTGCATATAAGACTAATCAAGCTTGTGGTCTGTAATTTCCTGGGTCAGTTGATGGTCCCCCTTTATGCAGAAGAATGACTGTTGTTTTCCTCTACTCCACCAGGACAGAGCCAGTCCAGAAGCAGTGGTTAGAGATCCTAGTGGGCCTGATAGGTCCTGTTTCAAGCTATTTAAGGGGCATCCTGAGATGTCATCAAGACTCATCAAAGCTGTGTGTTTAGCTTTAGAGAGCACAGTGGCAACCTGTTCTTTGGAGATAATTGGTAGAGGAATGGTTGAGAGTATTTCTTTGGGAGGGTGACCGGAGGTGATAGCTGAATTACTGGATTTGCTATATTTTTTGGCTGAGTGCAGGTGATACATCTACAACGAATTCCCCACAATGTTAGCTGTTGCCCTTAAGATTGTAGACATAAATGAAAAATGTCTTATGGTTATTCTTAGTTTAAGATGCTATTTTTGCCTCAAAATTTGGTTTTGAAGAATTGACTAGTTTACTGATTTGCTTGTTTAGACTAATGAAGGATTTTATGCTCTGTTGTGCACATTTCTTCCAACCTCTAGTCAGAATTCTCTTCCTTTTGTTCTTCCGTGGGTCCAGCAAGGATGCCTGTTTTAGCAGCTTGACCTAGATAAACCTAGCTAGATAAAGTTAAGAAATCACACCAATTCCATTGCCTGCTCTGGAAGAAAAACCTTTGAAAGTGCCAAGATGGAGCAATAATTTTTCACATGTATTATAAACAAGATCTTGATAAACTCAGAATATATTTGCATGCATGCTGTGTCTTGGAAAAATAGAAATAGATATACCTGGGGATTCAATAAACTCTGTGTAGGCTTCTTGAAAGCCTACATGGAGTTTACGTGTTTGAGCAATGATCAGCAGGATTAATTGAATGTACATGCTGTGCATTGCACTTACACAAATACAAGCAAGGTTTCATGGCTGGCAACAGTGTTGTCAGATAGGAAACCATACAGAGGAGCATGAATGCTGAGACAACATGCATACAAGTTTGCCTATGGGCAAACTTGCTCATTGAGCTTGCATGGGCAGCCACAATCAATAACATGAGTGAAATTACTGCAATGACTGCACTAAGACCACATTACAGAAAAGTGCCTTCAGTGCAATGTACACTACAATAAGTTTTTGGATAATGAAATATTGGATGTTGAATACACTAGGCAGGAAAAGTGTGCTGATTGAAATGGCCACAGACATAAGTGATAAGAATTAAGAAAAAGGAAGATGGCATGTAACATATGGCAATGTACATAAGATAGGCTATGGCAATGTATGTACACTTCCAATTACATTAAGCACATATGTGAATAGCAAAGTATGTACTGCTGTTTATACCTCCTGTGAGAGTATATTCATAGCATCACACATAATAGCATATATGTGACTGTCATACAAGGATTCATATCAGTGTAGATGAATGGTTGTGATATAAACATCACTGGCATGTTCACTAGAGAGGACATTTAGTAAGGATGTTATAGACAATAGAGGGTATGTGCATTTGTGAAGATCTGCAAAATGACTTGCTTGAATATAACAGAAATGTCACAGAGAAGTCAGCAACAGACTCATGTTCAACTGATGTCAGAAGCAGACACAATCAGAAACAATTTTAAAATATTACAAACAACTATGGCCATGTGAACATAAACTGCAAAAGTGCAAAGTCTAGCATCAATGAGCAAGGAAGCTGTTACTGTGATATTGTTCACATAACAAACAATGCATCAAGCACACTGTAGAAGCACTTGCCAAACCTCAAGTCATGCTACATGATCATTGCCCCCCTGACATTGACATTGAAATTGTTATACTACCATGAAGTCCTGACATGTATGCATATGTGTTCATGCAAACTACAAAGTGGTATTACTGATGTGATGTACTGCTACATCTGTGATGTACAGTCACACTATAGCTGTAACTAGGATAAAAATGGAGTTCATAAGTTGATAGTTTTATAGGAGAGTATTATGTTAATGTTCGAAGATGACATAAAAGCCTAGGCAGAATTAAGATGAGTTTCACAATTTTAAGTTGCTATGTGAACAAAGGTCACACAGTTATGAGACTATGTTATGTTATCAAAGACCAACTGCCTCTATCTATGAGGGACATTAGCATAATACTATGAGTACAATTACCGTTAACTATCCATTGATGTAGGTTGCAACTGAATAGGGTCAGGAAAGGCCTTTGCTTTGTGTGAATGGGAAGCTTGTTCCAGTGAAGGTGTAGTGTCTAACAGACATTTCTATCTCTCCAAAGGGATTCAAAATGTCAGAGGCTAGGTTTATATCCATCAGAGCCAGATTTTAGATTGCTCTGTAGGGCAGACACAAATCAACCTTTAGTAGTCTATAGGGGACAGAATACAGTAATATGGCTTTCAATCTTTCTGCATGCAAATTGTCTTTTACACCCTGTATGTTCTTTGTGCAAAATCTTTGGTGTTGATCCAGCTGTTGAAGATGTGTGGTGAGTTACATGCAAAAGGGTGCATTGTTCTCATTTGTTGTTCTGATGAGGGCTGAGTATAATTGGATTATAGATTCATAGGTGTTTAGTAGGCTAATGACCACAAGAGCCTTTATAAACCTAGCTATGCGTCCCAAATCTCAGACAAGTTCTGGTGCATTTGATAAATGTAAGCAGGGGCTTGAGAGATGAAACATTTACAGGCAGGTGCTTGGGAGATGAATCATTTTCAGGCTATCTCTGTGCATTAAGACATAAGTACCAAACCAGGGATGAATTTCCCTATCCCCATCCAGTTGTCCAAGTTACACTTGAATTGAGTTAGGGAGGAAATCTGCTTCATATGGACGGGGAACCTGTTCTAGAGACAGGGCAGTCTCTAGAATAGAAGCCTGTCTCTCCAGCAGATCCTATAGCACAGACAAGGTTTAAATCTTTAGAACAGATAATTCTGGTGTTGTTTGTTTTGCAGATATGCAAAAGGTCCATCAGAGTGGAGTCTGACACTGCCTTTTGTGTCAGGCATAGATCAACTCTCTACAGCCTGTAGGAGACAGATAATGGGGATAGGACCTTGAGGTAGTCTACAGGCGGCATGTTACTTATGCCCTGTATTCTTTCAGTAAGGAACCTCTGTGGATATTGCAATTGTTTTATATGCCTGGTTAAGTATATTCCAAAGGGGGCATTGTACTCAATGATAGCTCTGATGAATGCTGGATACAGTGGAATAATGACTTCCTTGGACGTAGATTGCCATACCTTTGTTTGTAAGTTGCACAACATCAAATGATTTCCTCACTACTGTACACACATACTGGTCCATTGGGTCTATGTTAAATGTTCGAACATCCAAAATGTCAAACATTACATGGTCAAGACCAAATGTTTGACATTTGGATGTTCGAACATAAACAAAAAAAAGAAAAGAAAACACAGAAAAAAAAACACTTTAACAGTGTAGACAGGGGGCAAGCCCCCATGCTCCCCCTCACCCCCCTACTTAAATGTACCAACTCCGAGACCACACTTCATTGTAGAAAAGGGAAATTCTCCCTATCTGCACTGTACAGTGCCATTGAAAGTCTATCCTCGAGCACTCAAAATTTCGAACATTTGGTCTCGACCATGTAACATTCGAAATTTTGAGCATTTGAAGATTTGACAGCTACCCAGTCCATTGACTGGTATAACATCCTTTTATCTGACTGACATGCCCATGCTTATGAGATGTGCCATATACAAGGATTTGTCTTCACTGTGGACACATGATGTTTGAATTTCCAATTATTATCTTCCTAAGTAAACAGATCACATACCACTGGGTCCACTCATTGTGGTATGCTGTCTAAATTGTAATTAGCTTGGGTATTTGCTTTACAAAAGAGAATAATTATGCTTTTGTGGACATTTTAGTGTGTCTCTGTGGCTCTAGCACCAATCATTTGTGTAAGTTAATACTTTCTGCAGTATATCAATGCCGTTACTGGATTCAAGGATTGTCCACAATTTGCCATCATCCACAAACTTGGTTGGACAAAGGCTGTCTAAGTTTGTCTTGACTTATGTGAATTAAATAGCAAACAGGAAAGGGCATTGTACAAAACCCTGTGGTACTGCACTGGTCACTGGCCTATTGCTGGAGGTAAGTTCACACACTTAGACAGTATGTGTCCTGTTGGGGATCCATTGTGCTACCCACTTAGTGACATAGTGGTTTATGGCAAGTTGAGACAGTTTCTCTGTAATATCTCATTGTGGAATTGTGTCAAATGCCTTGGCCAGGTCAAGTTAGGTGGGATGCACATTCTGGCCTTGATGACCTTCTCAAAGAAGTAAGCAAGATTTAACAGACAGATTTTAATTAATTTATTTTATTTTATTTTTACTTAACATTTGTTTACAAGGAAAGTCCAAATGGGTCAGTAACCCATTTTTAGAAGAGGCCCAGGGAGAAAAGCGCTAAAATGATTCATGAAGTTAATACAATTTTACATGTGCAAGACAATAAATAGCAAGTATTAAGGCACATATTAAATAAGCAATGAATACTGAATAAGTACAGAGATACAATAATAAAGTGCAGAGATACAGTAATAACATACAGAGATCCGATAATACAACATGTACTAGAAGGCAATACTAAGTCAAATAATAGGGTGGGTTAAAACTTTTATCCCAGGTTGGATTAAGGTAGAGGGGTGAGGGTCAGGCAGAGGGTTGAAATTATTAGAAGCAGGCATATGCTTAGAAGAGTTGTGAAGAAGGACAGGAATAGTAAAGTGTGCAGAGATGCATGAAGTCTTTTGGTTAGAAGTGGTATGGGTTAGAAGAAGAAATTCTTGGTTTAGGGATCTCAGATGTAAAAGGGAAAGCCCTAGAGAATGAATAGGGTTTACCTGTTAGGGAAGGAGCAGGGACAGGTATGATTACTGAGAAAATGTTTCTTTAGGTTGTGTTTGAAGTAGCTAAAGCACTTTATGGTAGTAATTTCTGTTGGCAGAGAGTTCCAGAGCTTGGCGGTAGCATGAGAGTATTGGCACTGTCCAGCTCTTTTCTTTGGAACATAGATGGTTAGGAGTTGTTTGCTTTCAGAGTGGAGGGGTCTGGTAGGGATGTAGGGTTTTAGGACTGATTTGAGGACTGGGCAGCTATCAGGTGTATATATCATTTATGTGCAGAACACAGTTGAACTAGGTTTAGGTGGTATGTGAACTTGAGCCAGTTTACTTCTTTTCAGAGCTAGACAGTTATGGGAATGGTAGAGGTAGCCTGTGGTGAATTTGGTGATTTTTGTGGTAGCAGGACTGGAGCTTGTTTTTAAGACAAGATTGTAAATTGGTGTATAAGGGGCTGCATATAAGAGAGAGAAGGAAGCAAATAGGTGTTGGTGGGTGGGGGGAGGGGTTCTGGTGGAGTTATCCAAGAATGTTTTTTTGCCTGTAAAGTGTTCCTAGTTTGATGTGTGTGTTTTGTTTTTTAATGCTATTGCAGATGTGGTGTTCAAAAGTTAGTTTATTGTCTATACTAACACCTAGTAGCTTGTCAGTGAGAACTGTTTCAATTTCTGTGTTATCCTGAGATAATATGTTAAAGTCAAATGAGACTGGTTATGCTGGCAATAGCAAAGTTTTGTTTTTTAGGAATTAGGAGTAGCTGGGCTTCTTTCAGCAATATCTCTATTAATATGAAGGAAGTTTGGGTGAGTTGCTGGAGCTGTTGTAAGCTATTAGTAGAGGAGAGTATGGTACTGTAATCTGCATATTGGATAATGGAGCTAAGGGGAGATGAGGTGTGAATGCTGTTGGTAAAAACATTGAATAGTAAGGGTCCAAGTATGAACCTAATTGATACCTCAGTTGTGTTGGTCTAATATTGGGATAGGTTATTTTGACATTTAACATGTTGTTGGTAGTTGGAGAGGTAGTTTGCAAACTACTGAAGGGATGGTGGGGTGCAGCCTATAATGACTAGCTGGTGTAGAAGTTTGTTGTGAGACATTGTATCAAATGCCTTTGATAAGTCTAGTAATAAGAAAGGGGTGGTATTACCAGAGTCAATGGATTTGGATACAGTATCCATGAAGGAGATTAGGGCAGTGTTGGTGCTGTGTGATGGGTGAAAATCACATTGGGTAGGGGTAATAAGTTTGTTTTGGATCAGATTGTAAACCAGTTGCCTATGTATACATTTTTCCAAGAGTTTGCAAATAGGTAAGAGCACGGAGATTAGTCGATAATTGGATAGATCGTTGGAATTGTCCCCTTTATGTAAAGGGATGATGTTAGATTTTTTCCAGAGGTTAGGGACATTGGTCTCTGCTATGAAGTGATTTATAAGGATGCAGCAAGTTTTAAATATTCAGGGGGGAGGTTGTCATAGGAGAGGGAACATGGTTTTAGTTTTTGAAGTAGTTTTTGAATGAGAGAGGTAGGGGCAGAGTTAAGAGAAAAGGGGGTGGAAGATGCAGAACTAGTATGTTGTGGAGATGAAGGATTTTTTCTGTTTGTGCAGGAGTCTTGAGATAAGGCTAGAGGGCAATCAGAGGAGTCTATATTAGTTTGCTGAAAGTTCTTTTCAGTGAACACCTAATCATTGAACCCTTTTCAGTAAAAACTGCTTCCACGATTCGCTGCATTTACCAAGGGCAAGGAAATATTTGTCCAGGAGCACAACGGACCAACATTTGACTAAATTGAACCCATCCAACTGGGGGGTGCTTTGCTCCCACATGCCCCCCAACTATATATATACCAATTCTGAGATCACACTTAATTGGAGAAAAAGGCAAACTTGTGTAGTTGGCCAACTACTTTGCAGTTGGTAAATTCAATGAATTGCAGAAACGATTTTTGATGAATAGGGGTAGATGATTAGGTGTTTGCTGAAACAAACTTTCGGCGAACTAATATAAAATATAGACCCAATGACAGTAGAACTTGTTAATAGTTTGCTTATGCGATCTATAAAATGAGTTAAACAGGTTTGCTATCTCTGAAGGAGTTTTGTCAGGGTGTGGTGATCTGGTTTGCTTAGGGCCAGGGGTAAGCAAGTTTGAGATGTATTTCCAGAATTGTTTTGGGTTATTTTTGTGATTTTGTGGTTTGCCAGTTGGTTGGTATAGTGTTTTTTTTTTGTCTGAGTTCACTATCTTTTTTGCTTTATTTTGTAGCTGTTTATATTTGATTAGGTTAGCATAAAATTTGTTATTGTGCCATCCCTTCCAGGCTTTGTCTCTATCTTGTAGATATTGTTTGTGGGTCTATATTATGGTGTCAAAATGCTGTAACAGCAGATACGTAAAGGCCAACATGTATTCAGAGAAATCCATTTCCGCGATTTACTGAATTCTTACAGGGCAAAGATGTAGTTGGACATCTACACAATTTTGCCCTTTTCTCCACTGTAGTGCGATCTTAGAGTTGGCATATTTAGTTAGGGGGTGTGGGTGTCAATGCCCCCCCACATGGGTGAGGTTGGTTTAGGTAAAGTTAGCTTTTTAGCATTGCGGGGCAACTATTTGTTTGCCTGACAAGTTTTCAGTGAATCGCGAAAATGGATTTCACTGAATACTTGTCGGCCTTTTCGAATTCGCTGTTACGGCTTATCAACATTGTAATATAGACCCATTACTTGGTATTATTTGTTAGCCTAGGAACATAGTTTGCTTTTATTCTTTTGGTGCTGAAGGGTGCTAGGCTGTTGAGAGTGTTTAGAAATACATTCTTAAAGTATTCATGGGCATCATTTAATGGTAGTGTTTTAAACATATTCCAGTTAGTATGTTTTAGGATGTCATTATACCTTTGTTCGTCAAAGTTGCTCATATTTCTGGGGTTTTGTATATGTGCATTCTTGCAATTTCTGTTCTGGATCTATGTATGAATAGAGTATTGGCTAGAGTGTTAGGATTAGAATATTTGTCAGGATTAGAAACTAGTATCCAGTCAAGAGTTGCACTTAGGGTATTGCATACAGGTGGCATTGGTAATGGGTTGGGTATAACCATACATGTTTATGCTATTAGTAGGGGAGTCAATCATCTAGAAAATTGATACTGATATCTCCCATAATTATAGATTCATTACTGCTGTTTTTTGATTTCCGTTAGATGATATCTTTCATGGTTTGGATGTTTTTCCCTAGGGGTAAATATAGTCCAATAATGCATATTTGTTTTGATTTGTTGATTTGTAGGGTTCCAATTAGAATTTCAGCATTGTTGAAAGTAAGTGTTTCTTTAGGGAAAGGTGAGATTGTGATGGTATTGGGATAGATTATGGCTACCCCACTACTTTTCTTTTGGTTGTATTTCCTAAGTATATTATAGTCTGAGGCTGTTATTTCAGCATCATGGGTATGGGGTTTTAGCCAAGTTTCTGTGATTACTAGAATATCTGGTGTGTATTGAGTTATCCAGTTTTGAAATTCTGTGGCTTTATTACAGACACTACATACATTTAGGGTTGCTTGAAGAATATCTTTAGGGTTTAAGCTTGTAGGAGAGGAAGCAATAGTTGGGGGCCCTTGATTAGGGTGGATGTCTCCCACAGGGACAGAATGTGTAGCATGGAGAGGTAATGCTTGAGGTACTGGGTAGGTTTTTTATTGATGAGAAATATGTAGAAGTTAGGTTTGCTAGTCATGTTGTTGTGAAGGATTATAAGTTTTGAAAGATGCATAATGTGATATTGAATTTGGCTGGCTGATATGTTACTAAAACTTCTTGTGGGGATGTTATGATGTAGAGCATGAGTAGGGTGTGTAAATGTTGCTTGAGGTAAGGAATAGTTCAGGGAGGTGAAGTGGATAAGGAGACTGATATGTAATGTTAAAAGCAGGTTGGAGAGAAGGGAGGACATTTTTAGTGGTGTGGTTTAATATGTGTTCTAGAAAGCAAGGGTAGTGAAATAGACAGGAGGGCCAGTTTGTGAAGCTTTAATGTGGAGCTAGTGTAATAATGGGTGGGGTATTGATGTTAATTGGATATATGGAGGAGGGGGTACTAGTAGTTGGCTAACAAGCTGTAGGGGGTGGAGAAAGGCATGGATAAACCTAGGGATAGCAGGGCTGGATGGGAATGGAGGTAGGGTAGGGGACCGTAGTAAGCCAAAGCATAGCAAGGGTATATGGAGTGGGTTAAATCTGAATGCTGAGGAATTACTGGCAGATAAGATGCTCAAGAAAACTCAGTTTGCAGGAGAAAATGTAATTCTTTAACTAAAAGTTAGTTGGTATGTCTGAAATGTGTTAACTCTAGCTTTAACAAATAAAAATGGGTTGGATTACACAGTAGGTAGATTACCTATGTCCCTGTTGATAAGGTCCATAATGATTCTTTCCACTGGCTTACAGTTAAGGCTAGTCAAGCTTATGGGGTATGTCATTACCTGTGTTGGGTGATGCCCCCCTCTTGTTCACACAGATGACTGTTACTGCCTAGCATTCTGCCAGAAAATAACCTGACTGGAGGCTGTGGTTAACTAGGAATCCAACTGTGTCTGCTCAGTCGTTTTTTAATTTATTGATTAGACAACCTGGGATGTTTTCAGGGCTCATTGATGCCATGTTTTTAGCCTTAGAGAGTGCACAGATGAGCTGCTATCTTGAGAAAATATGCTGAGTAATGTCTGTATGTATACATTGGATGACGAGCAGTGGGGTCGAGGTGGTGAAGTTTGATCAAAATCTATCAGCTAACAAGTTGTCAGTTGTCTCCGGCTGACTATTGGTAGTAACATCCACAACCATCTGTGTGCATAGCTGTGTATTTCCCTTAAAATTTTGTACTTAATTAAAAAAAAGATTTGTGAAAGCATTGTCAAATGCACCCTTGAGTATGCATGGCATGAGATACTGTGGAACTATTAACACGGTTGTACAACTCTACCTAGTTCACATCATTACATCAATTGCACATTACATTTCTATATGTTTATCACTGGACAGGTGTGTGCATGGGCTCTGATACCATATATGAGCACATTACAAATGAGGTGGATGTGGTGCATGCAGAACAGTTAATAACACCAAATGCTGATAGTCTCACAATGCTGCTGGGCAACACTTGAATAGTCTTTGTGAATAGCAACACAATTGTTCATGCAATGAATTCCCCAAGGTTACAAGTGAATCTGACCTGCTTATATGTTTGTGTGTATAACAGCATTAAATTATGTGGATGGAACAAGGCTTATGTGCCCATGTTATCAGTATGATGTAATATTGCTGTATGTCATATAGCATTTCATGATGGTATGTGCCATACTGCAACTGTCACTCTGACGGCTAATTGAGAACTAAGTAGAATGGTAATATACTCCACTGCAAGAATACACACCTTACAAAGGTGACGATATAATTAGCATCATCCCATGTCAACAGTCCTCAAGAGGCATATTACTACAGCTTTTCTAGAAGGAACATGTAATAAAATGGCAGCAGTTCCCCTCAATTCTTTACCTCAAATCACATAATGGAATGCACTTTTGTAGGGTCACTGTACATCCACAGCTCACTATACCACATGTGGATGACAGCAACATTGACATCTGCGATCTTCATAGGGTCATAGGACATTACTAGGCTACTGACCAACATCACATAAAATTCTAGCCATTATTATAATATTTAAACTAAAATCACCATATCTATATGATGGTAGAAAGTAGGGTTACATGCATATGTGTACATGTCTGGGATTGTATTACATACTGTCTCTGTCCATATGTGACATGTGCACCACCCTGTGACAGAATTAATAATTACACCTCCAGTAGACTGCAGATGGACTGCAGATGATCCTGGAAAGGCTGTGCTTAACTATCTATGTATGCATCTATGAGGTGATCATAAGATCACAGGAGGTTACTAGGCTAATGGCCCTGGGGCCCTTACAAGCCTAGCCAAGAGTTTATCCCCAAAAAGAAACCTCAGTCAGCATCTGTCACCCCTGTCAATGAGGGACAAAGGTGAAAACCCCTGGGACAAAATTGTAGTTTCCCATCCACTCATCAAGGTTGCGCTTGAAGAGGGTCAGCAAAGTATTCTGTTGGACATGTATGGGAAGTCTATTCCAGAAATGGGGCTGCCTCTGGGAGACAAACCTGTCTCTCCCTTAGGTTTTCTTGATGTCACATATTAGATTTAGGCCTATTGAGTGGGTAATGTGCAAGGAGTTGGACTTACGGATATGAAGTCTCTCTATGACATCAGCCATGGTGCTGTGGGAAGCATGTTATGTTGATAGATAGAATTAGGGGATCATGGATTCATAGGGCTATATTAAGGTTCTCCTGAGTGGGATTCAAATGAAAAAAGAGATTCATAAAGATCATATACTAGCAGCAATATAGCACCAAACACACACACACACACACACACACACACACACACACACACACACACACACACACACACACACACACACACACACACACATAAAACAGTTGAATGATGTCAGATTTGAACATTAGGCTTGTCCAGGTATACACACTGGATTCCATATGATGCAACAGTAGCACCACCACAGATGTGTGACTTTATACTTTCACAGTGCACTTTATAGAGTATTACAGCTTCAGTGTATGCTGAGAAAAAGATGTTGGGAGGAGTCTGTCACACAGATATTGATTCACATCTTGGTGTAAAATTGTCTACCCACTCACATTTGAATTAGCACACATATAGTCTGCTGTAGGATTAGAACCACAAACTATCTAGCTACACAAGACAGAGAATACAGTAGTTAATGCTCATGCCAACACAGATATCTAAGTGTAATACTGTCAAAGTGAACTTTAGAGAGGATAACATCTTAAGTGCATGTTGATAATAAGAAGTGGACAGAAGTGCATGACGTAGCTATAGTCTCATATGTGCCATTAAAATTGTCTTGAGACTGAACGTAGAATGAACATACATGCACAAGTTTACTGTCGTGAGATTAGAACCCCTACCTGGCTATCTACACAGCACCACAGCACAAGTCTGACTTTTGACTGTCACACAACATTTTATATCAAATTATATCATCAGTGTCTGGTGTGAAGAAGACAGCAGGAGTGTCTCACATGCTGTTCTATAATGGTCTGCAGAATGAGAGATACCTCAACACAAACATGCACACACAAGTTGACTGCAGGGAAACTATAACCCCTACCTAGTTATCTTCACTAGCTACAGAACACTGTACTTAATGCAAGCACCATAGCACAAGTTGAAGTTTCATATTCTCAGACAATTTTTACCAGATGACATCATCAGTGTCTGCTGAGAAGAAAGTGTTGGTAGGAGTGTCTCACATGCTGTTCTAAAATGGTCTCCAGAATGGGAACTAACAGAACAAAAGCACACACAAGTTGACTGCAGTGAGATTAGAACTAGCTACTGTACTTATGCAAGTGCCACAAAACAAGTTGACTTTCATACTCAACAAGTTGACTTTCATACTCTCAGATAACACTTTATAGCAGACATCATCAGTGTATGCTGGGAAGAAGATGTTGGGATGGAGCAGTGGTTCAGTGGCAGCATTGTCGCCTCACAGCAATCTCCAGTTCAATTTTCGGCTGAGGTGCATCTGTGTAGAATCTGTACGTCCTCCCTGCATTCATGTAGATTTCCTCTGGGTGCTCCTGTTTCCTCCCACATTACAAAGACATGCGTCTGGAGAATTTATGAAAATTGGCTTCATTCCAAGTCGAACTTTCCGAGTAAACAAATGTTAAATGAATAAATAAATAAAATAAATAAACTTGCTGTGTAGTCAGATCTATGTTTGTCTTTTGAAAAAAATATCCTCAATTGGCTAAATATTATACGTAAAACATCTAAACAGTAAATTACCGAACATATCTTACTTTAAAAATAAATTAATCAAATAGCCATAGTACACCAACAACCAGTAAGTATCATGATGCATAAGGAAAGTGAAGAAAACTTTATAATTTGCCCAATTCCCCAAAGTAGTGTGAGCTTGGAGTTGGTATATATAGTTGGGGGGGTGTGGGGGGCACAGCCTCCCACCTTGGTTGGTTGCGTTCGCAATGTTGGCCAATTATGGATATTCAGTGAATTTATTTTCAAAGTAAGGCATGTTTGATAATTTACTGTTTAGGTGTTTTACATGTGATATTTACCCATTAAATGTTATTTGTTTGATAGCTGAACATAAACCCTTATATAGTCTTGCATGAAAGTATTTTTTTCTTAATGAGACTTGAGTGAAGTCAGTAGTACGTCATGTCAGTAGTACAGAGATTCATGATCTTCTGACTATGCACACACACACACACACACACACACACACACACACACACACACACACACACACACACACACACACACACACACACGTTGACTGCAGTGAGATTAATACCTCTACCTAGTTACGTAAGCTAGAGAACACAGTACTTAATGCAAGCACCACAGCACAAGCCTGACTTTTATACTGCTACAGAACACTGTATAGTAGATAACATCATCAGAGTATGGTGAGTGGGCTGTATGATATTGCTGTGTAGTCATGAGCATCTGAAAAACTTTGTTCTCCATGAAACTTGAGTGATGACAGTAGGACACAGAGTCATGCTCTTCTGGCTATGCACATATATAGTTACATATACAGGCACACACACACAATGTGTCTGTTGTGCAATTTGAACCCCTACCTAATTATTTATTCCAGCGGAAGTAGTTAATATCCATGCCATTAATGAAGTATGATTTTTTTCTTTGTCATAATAATCTTTACAGTGGTTGACATAATTATTATATTGCAGATAACTCATATTGTTATGAGACTGGTGTGTAAAGTGTGGCCTTTGGACTTGCTTTTTTGTTTGCAGATGGGATGAATACAAGGAGTTATTTTTAATATGTGTGAGATGAAATATTTAACACCTATATATCATCACACTAGAAAATGATGAGAGATGCATCTGGAATCAAACTCTTGAAACTACTATATAAAACAAATCATCAGTCAAGTGAATTATATAAACACTCCACATAGGAATTTGCATGTTTCTACATTCAGCAGTCTAATAACTGTCTGAGTAAATGTTTCATAGTACTGCCTTTACTTTGCTTTAACTCCGTGTTCCTTTATCACAGTGAGTTAAAGCAGAATTACATGGAGATAACCAGACTGGTGGAGACAATGGCAAATTCTCACCCGTTTTTGCTATAGGACATGAAGAGTCATTCACTGTCATTCTGCATTAGTGTGCGATGCCAAACTTTATGCAAATGCAAAGACAAAAAATGATGGCTTTATTAGGGGCATTTCTGCCATGTGGTTGGTGTTTGATTCTGTTTTGTGACCAGACCAAAAGTGTGAAGACTGGGGTAGATAGGAAAGTGGTAAAATGGGAGCAAGCAGGGAGAAGAATAAAGGGGAAGCAATATAGGAATTTACAAGAAGAAATTAGGAAAGAACCATAGCTATCCACTTCTTTAGCAGTGTAATGTGAACATGGATAGAAAATTAGATGAATTTGGACTGTCACCGTAAAAGATAGGTGACAACAATGCAATCATGTTGTATAACCAATTGGACCATATCAAATTTGTTAAGAAAACACATATGAGAAGTGGAGAGCTATGTATGGGACAATTATTTTTGTTTTTTTTGTATTTAAAAAGATGGGAATGTTGGGGAAGGGATGTAGGAATGTTAGGTTAAGGAAGGTGGAGTAGGTGAGGAAGCAGGTGCAGGCAAACAAAACAGACACAGGGATGGTGATGGACACAAAGGTTGGGAGACACCATTATTGGGGATAAGTAGGGGACATCATAGGCACATGCCCATCAAGAATGAGGACAGTGAGAATCTAGTCCTTACCCTCAGAACTGGCATAACTGTCCCCTTCCTTGGCTTCCCATTGGATTGTTTGAAATTTGTTTTTTTCCTGCATTCCCACAAACACCTTCTATAGATGGCTGAGACATGCAGCAATGCTACTTTCAAAGACCTCATTCATCATCCCTGGCAGCTCCAGGTGGGTGACATAATCCCCATCTTCACCTGTACTCCCAGTGGGTATGAACGTACACTCTGCCAGGGCAATGCTACCTGATGTTGATGGCCCAGGTAGTGCAGGGAGTGCAAAGGCAGTACTGCCAAGTTGTACCCCAGATGTGCTGAGTATTGGTGTGACAGCTGGTGGAGGGTTGGCAGGCTGAGCTATAGCAGTTGACCTACCTCCTGTGTTGAAAATCATTTTGTTTGCCGGCAGAAAAGTATGACATCAGAATGGTGTGATCACACATAACAAGAAAAAATAAAGAAAGAAACAGATAAAGAGTGGGTTAAGAAAAAAAAAATATTTATTAAAATTAAATATAACGTTTACTATTATATTAGCTATAGATCTTTCAAAATCAAAAATAGAATTGTGAATTGTAGCAAATAATCCTTGCACTATGCATTTATTGCATATATAGTTTTAAAGATAATAGATTAATTTAGCAACATTGCATTTATGCCAATTTTGATGAAGTTATGAAGTTAATATTAATTCATGATATTTTTGTAACTCAAATGTATTTTTTACTTGTGGGAATTGAACCCAGCAAATCTGAATGCAATATTATACTTGTCTCCTACAATTATCTTGAGCTACAATATAAAGCATGCATGTTTGCTTTTACAGTTAAGATCTGCATGCTTAAGTTGCTAGTAATGTATGGAAGAGCAATAATTTTAATAGAATCATGTTTATTTGTGCTACACACATACCCCTTGCTTCTCTTTCTAGTCATTCAGTATGCACCTCCCTGTTCACTGAAATCTCCTGACAAGCTGACAAAGAAGGAAAGAAAAAGAGACATGAAAGCATTATGCATACCAGTCTTAGCTACCTACAGTTTTCTACATCTGTTAATGTTGCTTTGTCTGTATGCTTACACAGCCGTGGGATGTCAGCAGTCCTAAACTGATACAGCCACTGTTGAGATGTGCCTGCTTGCACCATTTCAGGTCATTATAATGATGCCTGCATTGCTTCCTCGTGTGTGGAATGCCAGTCACACCAGCTTATGGCTGTAGCACTTTATGAGGAGTGCAATGAATATTCTTGACTCCTTCACACCTCATCTTTGAGCCCTGAATCGGGCACCATCCTTCCCAGCTCCTGCCATGTCAGCACAGGTCATCCAACAACAGGTAAAGTGTTTTCCTACCAATTCATGATATCACATTTTATGGTCAGAGCACAAATCAGCATTACATGCCAATCATGTCTGCACAATGTTAAGCAGAGTGCAACATTGGCAAACAGAGAGGAAGGCTGTTTATGAAATAACAAGAATAATGTGACATTTGGCATTAATTTATGGCTTGCAGGCCGCTGTACTTGACAAAAGTTTGTCCAACGGTCAACACTGAAATGTTAAATTACTTGACTTTTAAGACCTGAATTTACGGGTCAATTTTATGACTTAACACATATTTTGTAGGGCCTTATATACTGATAAAAGTAATCTGCAAAATAGAGAATAAATATATATTCATATAGATGTTTTTTTCCTAATTGCCACAGAGAAGTGTTTGTCAAACATGGCCTTTCATAATAAATACACATTAAAGAGCGAGTGGTACTACACTTCAATTAACTATGCATGTCTGTGACCTAATAAGGTTCTGGTTTATGCATTGTTAGGTGTAATACAGGAGTAATATGTAACAATATATTGAAAATGCATATAATTATATTACTTTCAGAGTAGATTTCTGAGTTCAGGGTCACACCACACAATACATTCTGTTTTACAGCTATACTTGTGTTATGTGAGTTGTGTAGTTGTCTACCTCAGGGCAGAAAAGATATAATTACAGAAACATTATGTTCATGACATCTCCAGTTACACATATAATTCATATGATGTCATGTGTTTGCTCAATCAACCTGCTATACATAGTGATTGTTATGTATAATTATCTTTATATTGTTATGTTTTATATGAATTACAGTGGAACATCATTTATAAAAATTGGAGTGTGCTGGATTACAACTCTGACTCACCTGTATTGTAGCCATGAACATACACCTGGTGCCACAGGGAAAGCTAGGGAGCAGGTGCATTTTTTACACTGTCCAGAATGCTGACAGCAGCTCAGTGCCACGAAGCATGTTTGCGAGAAAGAAGGCAAAACATGTAACAATTTTTTCTTTTTTGCAAGTAATAATGTATCTTTTTTGTGTGCAAGAGTGAACCCTATTTGCACATAGATGAGCAATGTGCAAATATTACAGGCAAAAGCATATATATATATATATATATATATATATATATATATATATATATATATATATATATATAGATATATATATATATATATAGATTTATATATATATATATATATAGATATATATATAGATATATATATATATAGATATATATATATATTTTTTTTTATGAAGAATGTTTATGATCATTTATCAGTAAAAAAATAATGTGGAACTTGAACCATGGTCTACATATCTTATGTATTATGTGTTTCGATGTCTTTACAAGGTGTGCTACACACACAGTTGGTTCATAAGTGTAACGTATGCTGTCATCTCTCTTTGCAGCAGGAATCAAATTACGTGCATGTAAGCAATTCACATTTCCCCTACAGCATTAACAAGACAATCCACTGTTACATTCTCATTTGGTTGTGCACGTGTGGCTTTCATACTGAGTGCAATGAGTGATCAAGCAACCATTTATGAATATGTTTGCAGAAATGCAGCTCTGTCTTCTCTTTGTATTGTGTTCATTCTTCCCTTATCTCCGCTGTAATCTCAGACATGCATTCTATAGTGCATTTTGTATCATTTTCCTATAACCGTATGATAAAAATACATGATAGTAAAAAACGCATTTCAGCGCAGACAGGAGAGTTTCCCTGTTATTGAGCAAAAATGATAAATGTATTCTATTTTATTTCATTTAAAAGCTTGCTGAAGTTAGTTCCACATTTAGGAAGTGTATCCTTACTGACATATCCTCTGCAGGAAGGCTGTCGGAATTACTGTTGTATTTTCCTTTTCTGTCACACTAATCATTCATGGTTGCAAGCCAGGAGCAGTTAACAGTGGTGTAGAGCCTACACTAAGTTTACATCTGCTTAACAAAGTTAAAGGTTTGGTATTCAGCAATTCTCATGCTCAGATGTCTGAATCTATACAATAAAAAAGGAAACCCTGTATCTAGGGAACTTGAACGTGAGAAGACTTGTGTATCTGGACAAAACAAAAGTCTGGTATTCCTTTGAAGGTAATTTATCTGTAGACATGACTACAGTAAACTTGAATTATTGAAGTACATTCTAGATTTTAGTAAAAATGTTACAAATCTATTTATATATCCAGGGGACAATAGAACTTTTATCTGTATGCACTTCTTATACCTCACTGTTGGCGTGGGCAATTTTGCCAGGAATTTACATTTCACATATAGACAGGTTAGTTTCATCACCAGTATTATTTTTAAAATTTGATTGCACAATATTCTATGCTATTGGAGAGAAATGTAATGTACGTGTAACTGACTCAGGTGTTATGCTTCTGAGATGACCCATGGTCACCTCCAGGGGAGTGGTGGGCACAGTGAGAAGTGACTGCCAATCATAAACTGACTTTTCTGTTGCAAATGTGTACATATCCTGATAATAGTGTGGAAAGCATATATGCAATTAATTGTGGTATATCTTGGTTTGTATGAACCTTCATTTGTTTGTTACTTTATGGCTGGGAGAGCCACCTATCATTGTGTGGTGCAAGAACAAAAGTGTGTTTCAAGTGCTTTTCTGTTGAAAATATGTAGGCATCCTGATGTTTCAGTGGGAAACATAATACATTATTTAAGTGGTATTTCTTGGTTTGGACAATCTTTGTTTTTTGTGTGAGGAGGAGGTATGGCAATCGCATAACCTTCAGTTCTACTAAATGAAAAGTGTGTTTCCACTGCTTATTGTTGACATATGTGTACATAAGCAACACATTAGTTATGTGATATTTATGTGTTTTATCCTTCTCTATTTTATATCACATAGGATTATGGCACCCAAGCCTAGAAATCCATGTAAACCCCCTTTCAGTGATTCTGAAAAATAAGTGATAATTCAAGATTTCAGGCACCATGGAGCCTTTCTGTTTGAGAAAGGAAGTGGAGATATGGCTGCCAGAATGCAAATTTGTAACTAGTTAGTGAACAATGTCAATGCAGTAGGAGGTTGCAACAGGAATTATGATCAGGCACGTCACTGGGCCATCAATGTGGTTTCACCAGTCAAGAGGAGGGCAGCTTCAGTTGCCTGAGAATAGCTGACTACAGGGTGTGATCCTGCTACTAAACCCCCACTGACATAAAATGTAGAGTTCCTGTCCAATGTCAGACATCCAGATGTCTCATGGAAATTGCACACTGTGTGCTGGATGTTGCTGCTGAATTAGTTTTCTGTCATGTGGTTGGTGTTTGATTCTGTTTTGTGACCAGACCAAAAGTGTGAAGACTGGGGTAGATAGGAAAGTGGTAAAATGGGAGCAAGCAGGGAGAAGAATAAAGGGGAAGCAATATAGGAATTTACAAGAAGAAATTAGGAAAGAACCATAGCTATCCACTTCTTTAGCAGTGTAATGTGAACATGGATAGAAAATTAGATGAATTTGGACTGTCACCGTAAAAGATAGGTGACAACAATGCAATCATGTTGTATAACCAATTGGACCATATCAAATTTGTTAAGAAAACACATATGAGAAGTGGAGAGCTATGTATGGGACAATTATTTTTGTTTTTTTTGTATTTAAAAAGATGGGAATGTTGGGGAAGGGATGTAGGAATGTTAGGTTAAGGAAGGTGGAGTAGGTGAGGAAGCAGGTGCAGGCAAACAAAACAGACACAGGGATGGTGATGGACACAAAAGGTTGGGAGACACCATTATTGGGGATAAGTAGGGGACATCATAGGCACATGCCCATCAAGAATGAGGACAGTGAGAATCTAGTCCTTACCCTCAGAACTGGCATAACTGTCCCCTTCCTTGGCTTCCCATTGGATTGTTTGAAATTTGTTTTTTTCCTGCATTCCCACAAACACCTTCTATAGATGGCTGAGACATGCAGCAATGCTACTTTCAAAGACCTCATTCATCATCCCTGGCAGCTCCAGGTGGGTGACATAATCCCCCATCTTCACCTGTACTCCCAGTGGGTATGAACGTACACTCTGCCAGGGCAATGCTACCTGATGTTGATGGCCCAGGTAGTGCAGGGAGTGCAAAGGCAGTACTGCCAAGTTGTACCCCAGATGTGCTGAGTATTGGTGTGACAGCTGGTGGAGGGTTGGCAGGCTGAGCTATAGCAGTTGACCTACCTCCCTGTGTTGAAAATCATTTTGTTTGCCGGCAGAAAAGTATGACATCAGAATGGTGTGATCACACATAACAAGAAAAAATAAAGAAAGAAACAGATAAAGAGTGGGTTAAGAAAAAAAAAATATTTATTAAAATTAAATATAACGTTTACTATTATATTAGCTATAGATCTTTCAAAATCAAAAATAGAATTGTGAATTGTAGCAAATAATCCTTGCACTATGCATTTATTGCATATATAGTTTTAAAGATAATAGATTAATTTAGCAACATTGCATTTATGCCAATTTTGATGAAGTTATGAAGTTAATATTAATTCATGATATTTTTGTAACTCAAATGTATTTTTTACTTGTGGGAATTGAACCCAGCAAATCTGAATGCAATATTATACTTGTCTCCTACAATTATCTTGAGCTACAATATAAAGCATGCATGCTTGCTTTTACAGTTAAGATCTGCATGCTTAAGTTGCTAGTAATGTATGGAAGAGCAATAATTTTAATAGAATCATGTTCATTTGTGCTACACACATACCCCTTGCTTCTCTTTCTAGTCATTCAGTATGCACCTCCCTGTTCACTGAAATCTCCTGACAAGCTGACAAAGAAGGAAAGAAAAAGAGACATGAAAGCATTATGCATACCAGTCTTAGCTACCTACAGTTTTCTACATCTGTTAATGTTGCTTTGTCTGTATGCTTACACAGCCGTGGGATGTCAGCAGTCCTAAACTGATACAGCCACTGTTGAGATGTGCCTGCTTGCACCATTTCAGGTCATTATAATGATGCCTGCATTGCTTCCTCGTGTGTGGAATGCCAGTCACACCAGCTTATGGCTGTAGCACTTTATGAGGAGTGCAATGAATATTCTTGACTCCTTCACACCTCATCTTTGAGCCCTGAATCGGGCACCATCCTTCCCAGCTCCTGCCATGTCAGCACAGGTCATCCAACAACAGGTAAAGTGTTTTCCTACCAATTCATGATATCACATTTTATGGTCAGAGCACAAATCAGCATTACATGCCAATCATGTCTGCACAATGTTAAGCAGAGTGCAACATTGGCAAACAGAGAGGAAGGCTGTTTATGAAATAACAAGAATAATGTGACATTTGGCATTAATTTATGGCTTGCAGGCCGCTGTACTTGACAAAAGTTTGTCCAACGGTCAACACTGAAATGTTAAATTACTTGACTTTTAAGACCTGAATTTACGGGTCAATTTTATGACTTAACACATATTTTGTAGGGCCTTATATACTGATAAAAGTAATCTGCAAAATAGAGAATAAATATATATTCATATAGATGTTTTTTCCTAATTGCCACAGAGAAGTGTTTGTCAAACATGGCCTTTCATAATAAATACACATTAAAGAGCGAGTGGTACTACACTTCAATTAACTATGCATGTCTGTGACCTAATAAGATTCTGGTTTATGCATTGTTAGGTGTAATACAGGAGTAATATGTAACAATATATTGAAAATGCATATAATTATATTACTTTCAGAGTAGATTTCTGAGTTCAGGGTCATACCACACAATACATTCTGTTTTACAGCTATACTTGTGTTATGTGAGTTGTGTAGTTGTCTACCTCAGGGCAGAAAAGATATAATTACAGAAACATTATGTTCATGACATCTCCAGTTACACATATAATTCATATGATGTCATGTGTTTGCTCAATCAACCTGCTATACATAGTGATTGTTATGTATAATTATCTTTATATTGTTATGTTTTATATGAATTACAGTGGAACATCATTTATAAAAATTGGAGTGTGCTGGATTACAACTCTGACTCACCTGTACTGTAGCCATGAACATACACCTGGTGCCACAGGGAAAGCTAGGGAGCAGGTGCAGTTTTTACACTGTCCAGAATGCTGACAGCAGCTCAGTGCCACGAAGCATGTTTGCGAGAAAGAAGGCAAAACATGTAACAATTTTTTCTTTTTTGCAAGTAATAATGTATCTTTTTTTGTGTGCAAGAGTGAACCCTATTTGCACATAGATGAGCAATGTGCAAATATTACAGGCAAAAGCATATATATATATATATATATATATATATATATATATATATATATATAGATATATATATATAGATATATATATAGATATATATATATATAGATATATATATATATATATATATATATTTTTTTTTTATGAAGAATGTTTATGATCATTTATCAGTAAAAAAATAATGTGGAACTTGAACCATGGTCTACATATCTTATGTATTATGTGTTTCGATGTCTTTACAAGGTGTGCTACACACACAGTTGGTTCATAAGTGTAACGTATGCTGTCATCTCTCTTTGCAGCAGGAATCAAATTACGTGCATGTAAGCAATTCACATTTCCCCTACAGCATTAACAAGACAATCCACTGTTACATTCTCATTTGGTTGTGCACGTGTGGCTTTCATACTGAGTGCAATGAGTGATCAAGCAACCATTTATGAATATGTTTGCAGAAATGCAGCTCTGTCTTCTCTTTGTATTGTGTTCATTCTTCCCTTATCTCTGCTGTAATCTCAGACATGCATTCTATAGTGCATTTTGTATCATTTTCCTATAACCGTATGATAAAAATACATGATAGTAAAAAACACATTTCAGCGCAGACAGGAGAGTTTCCCTGTTATTGAGCAAAAATTATAAATGTATTCTATTTTATTTCATTTAAAAGCTTGCTGAAGTTAGTTCCACATTTAGGAAGTGTATCCTTACTGACATATCCACTGCAGGAAGGCTGTCGGAATTACTGTAGTATTTTCCTTTTCTGTCACACTAATCATTCATGGTTGCAAGCCAGGAGCAGTTAACAGTGGTGTAGAGCCTACACTAAGTTTACATCTGCTTAACAAAGTTAAAGGTTTGGTATTCAGCAATTCTCATGCTCAGATGTCTGAATCTATACAATAAAAAAGGAAACCCTGTATCTAGGGAACTTGAACGTGAGAAGACTTGTGTATCTGGACAAAACAAAAGTCTGGTATTCCTTTGAAGGTAATTTATCTGTAGACATGACTACAGTAAACTTGAATTATTGAAGTACATTCTAGATTTTAGTAAAAATGTTACAAATCTATTTATATATCCAGGGACAATAGAACTTTTATCTGTATGCACTTCTTATACCTCACTGTTGGCGTGGGCAATTTTGCCAGGAATTTACATTTCACATATAGACAGGTTAGTTTCATCACCAGTATTATTTTTAAAATTTGATTGCACAATATTCTATGCTATTGGAGAGAAATGTAATGTATGTGTAACTGACTCAGGTGTTATGCTTCTGAGATGACCCATGGTCACCTCCAGCGCAGTGGTGGGCACAGTGAGAAGTGACTGCCAATCATAAACTGACTTTTCTGTTGCAAATGTGTACATATCCTGATAATAGTGTGGAAAGCATATATGCAATTAATTGTGGTATATCTTGGTTTGTATGAACCTTCATTTGTTTGTTACTTTATGGCTGGGAGAGCCACCTATCATTGTGTGGTGCAAGAACAAAAGTGTGTTTCAAGTGCTTTTCTGTTGAAAATATGTAGGCATCCTGATGTTTCAGTGGGAAACATAATACATTATTTAAGTGGTATTTCTTGGTTTGGACAATCTTTGTTTTTGTGTGAGGAGGAGGTATGGCAATCGCATAACCTTCAGTTCTACTAAATGAAAAGTGTGTTTCCACTGCTTATTGTTGACATATGTGTACATAAGCAACACATTAGTTATGTGATATTTATGTGTTTTATCCTTCTCTATTTTATATCACATAGGATTATGGCACCCAAGCCTAGAAATCCATGTAAACCCCCTTTCAGTGACTCTGAAAAATAAGTGATAATTCAAGATTTCAGGCACCATGGAGCCTTTCTGTTTGAGAAAGGAAGTGGAGATATGGCTGCCAGAATGCAAATTTGTAACTAGTTAGTGAACAATGTCAATGCAGTAGGAGGTTGCAACAGGAATTATGATCAGGCACGTCACTGGGCCATCAATGTGGTTTCACCAGTCAAGAGGAGGGCAGCTTCAGTTGCCTGAGAATAGCTGACTACAGGGTGTGATCCTGCTACTAAACCCCCACTGACATAAAATGTAGAGTTCCTGTCCAATGTCAGACATCCAGATGTCTCATGGAAATTGCACACTGTGTGCTGGATGTTGCTGCTGATGTGGCTGGGAGGACAATGGTGCCCCACGAGCAGCTTCCAGGTAAGCTTACAAAAGGCAAGTTTTATATTTGTTTGTATACAAAATATATAATTTGACTAATACTTTCTAAGAATTCTTTATTTCTGTACCTATTGATAAGTTAATACACATGGGTGTGGGTGCACGTGTCAGCCAAGTTTCAGTTTCAGCTATTTCTTACAGGGCATATAGGCAATTGTGTATTCATTGTCCCCATGTGTTATTCTCATTGTGATGGTAAATGTACTGTCCTTTTCTTGATTCATTTCTTCCAGGATTTTCCTCCCTACAAAGTGTAGTCACATCTGCACATGTATTTGCTTAATAATGACCATTCTTTAGATATATAAATGATTTCTATGTGTGAGGTGGGTGTAATGTGAGTCTGTATTGCTGTACCATCTGTAATTGTGTGACCAGTATTATTTTATCTTATACATTTGTTTAATTTTTAGTGTAATATTAATTTAGGTCCTGTGTTTGTTGCTTATTATCACAGATAATCCTGACAGTGGAAATGTAGGACTCCTACCATCTGATGTCAGAATGTTGGTAAGCTCTGATGATGATGGTTGCCAAACAGAGGCACAGTCGAAGGGTGCAGAGGTTGAATCTGGCACAGATGTTGTGACTTAAAAATCAACACAAAATACCAAAGCAGTAAGGTGGATGACTAAAACTAATTCTGAACCAAACACAAGTCCAAAACGTAGTCCATCACGCAGGACTGCCAACTCTAGAAATGAAGACCAGGTCATGAACTCTTGAAAAAGTGAAAACTGTTCATTTAAGTTTAATACAATAAATAACAACTTTATGTCCAAAAATATGCTCAGGACTTCATCAGAATAATGTCTGTTAAAAACAATCAATTTATATAGAGTCTAGGTTAAGAAATTAAATCATAAATTATCCAGTAGGATACAAACAACTGATTTCAGCTTGTTAAGTTAGCAATTGTATGAAACATCAAAAAACAATACCCTAAAATATTATATATATATTATGAAACATTTGCATTTGTGTTTTAAAGTTTTCTTTCCTTGCTGGTGTGTCTATAAAATCATCCACTATGTGTTTAAAAATATATAAAACAAAAAAGTTCTGAAATAATTAATAAATAATTCTGTAGTAAATATCAGACTAATAGTGTTATTATATATCCCCTATTTTTATAGTTTCAATGCCTTTTGTTTTAGCACTGGGGTCAAAGAAATAAAGTCATTTAAACCTGGGGGATGATTGGCATCCAAATTTAATTGCCATCATAGTTATTTTACTCAGTTTTACCAATGGACAACCTCTGGGATGAAGTGGAACCTTTTCCAGAATGAAGAAGGACATACTCGTAAAACCAATACATTGTGTTTGAATGCCTGCATAGGGCATTGTTGACATTACCCTTCAACATTTCATAATAATGTTCATAGATATGTTTCTTCAAATGCCCTTCAGTTTTTCCTACATAAAATGCTGGGCATGTTAGACATAATGCTATGTAAACTAAGCTCTTAGGCAATTTCCCCCTTTTGGATAAATGACCGAGTTTAGACTAGTGTTTAGCGTAAATGGACTTGTTTCCAAAATGTCTTCACATTGTATACAATTATCACTTTTTCATACTGTTTGATACTGTGTCATAAGGAATGTTGTTCTTGTTCATCTCAACAATATTTTTAATATTGCTGACTGTCTTGTGGATAAAAGTGGGTCTAGCTCCCACTGTTTTTTATCCTGTCATCACTAATCAAAATACCCCAGTATTTATGTTAGATGTTCTTGATTACCTTGCCACCTGTGTTATATTCAACTGTCAAGGCTCTTTGCTATAAGTTTTTAAGAGATTTGTTTACTTTCACAGTGTTGTCATTGTGGTGTTGCTCAGGTACGTCTTCTGTAACATCCCCATCTCCACTAATGTTATAGGTATTTTGCTGTCCTTGATTTCTGTTTACTAAACCAACACCTAAAAGGGGGGTATATTTTTACACCATCCCTTTGAGTTCTCATCACTATTGCCTATATCAACTGGTGGGAGTATTGTCTCTGCAAGAACATGTTCTCAACCTTGACCCTTTCGATTTTGATTAAGCCCAATTGGAAATCATATGGGCCAGTCTTACAGGTTGTCCCTTTACCAAACTTTTCTTTTGGAAGTATGAATGACATGTCTTAAAATGTCAATAACTGTTAGCAAAAGTTAGTTTTCTAAATATATTCGAAGAAACCTCTAAGGGACTCTTGAGGATAGTTGTATCAAGATAATTTATTTGTTTTGGGTAAAAATATGTAAATTTCAAAAATGAAGTAATAGCATTTATAAATTCAATCACCTGTCCATAAAATGAAGATCTCATCAAAAAATCTTAAATATAATTTTATGTGTTGAAAAAATAGTGAACACATACTAGTTCTTCAATGATAACATCATTAAGTTGACAAAAATGGGGACACAAGATGCCCCCATTGCAAAACCTTTACTCTGATTGAAGACCTCCCCTTTAAACCAAATGTAGTTGTTCTGTAAGATTATTTCTATGAATTCCATGAGTAGTCTAGTATCCACAGGTGTTAGAAATTTGAAATTTAATAAAGTGTCCTGAAATAATTTCAAATCAAAGTCCTGTGGGATGCATGAAAATAAGCTGATAACATCTACAGATAAAAAGGTGACATCTTCATCATATGAATTAGGCTTAAGTCTACCTAAAAAGTCCCAGGATTCTCTAAGCATGTGCGTTTCTGTTTCCTGGATAGGTTTTAATATCTTGTGCACTATAACTGCCAAAGGATAGGATTTTGAGCCTGCCACTGATGCTGTCAGTCTAAATGGAGCTTGGATAAGGTTCTTATGTATCTTCAGGATCCCAAAAACTGTTGCTATTAAAGGGTTAGAATTTTTTTTTAAAAATTATAAGTGCCAGCATCTAAATAGTGTTGTAATAGCCTTTCTTCCAAGTATAAATCAATTTTGTTTTAGGCCTTATGGACCTCATTTATAGAAGTTATAGTATATGCACCACTGTCATACAATATGTTTGTCATTTCACCAATGTAACTCATATTATCAAAAAGAAAAATTCACTCACCTTCATCTAGTTTCATAACTCTAGTAGAGCTATTCTTCTTTAGTTCTTGCAATAGCTGGTATTCTCTCTTACTAAAATTGTATCTAATTGCCTTCATATTCCCCTGCATATAGTTTTTAAATCTCTTTTTTACAAATATTGGAAAAGACCTGTACCACAGGATTTATGGGTAGCATCACCAAACTCTTTTTTTCTTACTTTATTAGTAATCTCACCTCTTGGTCCGTCAAATTGTATGGCAAAATTAAATTTTTATAAATATATATGTATATATATATATATATATATATATATATATATATATATATATATATATATATATATATATAAACATTTAGCTCAATAATTGTATCAGATATATTGTACATGGCTGTAGGAACAAATGTAAACCCTTTCTTCAAAGATGGAGAAGTAGTCATCATTCAACTTTAAACTACTGTAATTGTATATAACAAAGCTGTTATGTCTAGCAATGGTTTTGTTGTAATTAAAAAGAATCCCAGAGGAAACAGTAACCTGTTCAGCTGCCTCCATTGACCCATGTTCCTCACTGTCCCCCTGGGGTATTGGTCTCGTGAAACTACATCTGTGTGTTTGACCATGTAGGGTGAATTCTCCATTTTGGGCTGAATGTGTCTGGCTTGCAGGTCTCTCTGAGTGACGGAGAGCAGAGAAGTCAAAATGGTCTGCTAGATGGTAATCTCTTTGATCTAATGTGCCCTGATAGAATATATATTTCCTAGGAGGTGGAGAGTTAAAACACAATTTTCCTGTAAATCAGTAGTACTATGGGGATTCTGTAGTAAAAGGGGTGAATGTCCTTTAGGTACCTGTTTTTGGAAAAGGGGAAATGCATTCCCTGACTCGTATTGGAGCATGACCCTTAATAATTTTTTATTTTTCCTATCCCTCACTCTGGTAACATGAGAATCAATTTTAAGAAATACATTTTCATATTCACTTGTATGTTTAGAAAACAATAAGTTATTTGTAATTGTTTCATTTAAGTGTTTCACTTAGATGAACATTTTTTCAATATTTTCCTTGTTATCTCGAGCAATCATATCTAGTAACTCCAATCCCTCTCTGTTGAATAACTCAACCAGTTCACTATGGAATCTAGTACCAGGTATTACTCAGTTTGGAAATTTAAATTATATTAAGCTTTTTGGGACCCTACCCAACTTAATAAAGTCAAGTAAATATATTTTATCCAACTGTAAACTATGCAGTCTGAAAAGTTTCTTCTCAAAATTAAAAATCAAGTCTTTCAAATTGTTTTCACCAGTATTAACAGTATTGTGGAGCTTGGGTGTTAGGGTAAAGTCTTTCCCCCAGATTTACTAATCTTCTGTGCAGGACTAGGCTAGTCCTGCATGGAAGTGGCCGCTTAGGAGCAGGACGGCAGTGTGCCATGCATAGTAATGAAGGGGCGCTGCCCGAGCTCCCAGGCTTACACGGAGCCTGCACGAGTGCAGGGGGCGTATCTGCAAGCAGAGCTCTCAGAATAAACATGCCCCTGCAATGTTGAACAGCAGAAAGTAGAAATAAATGAGAAAAAACGCTCATAGGTGTCCACATACCCCAACAACAGCTCCCCATGTGTACAACAGCAACAAGACATAAAAATTGAAAG